>NC_087064.1:78208768-78313122 GCF_963678635.1 Symsagittifera roscoffensis | reverse complement strand
GAAATGTTTATAATTTTTCTAAAATTTTTCCTTTTTTTGTTGGTAAAATTTTAGATTTCCAAGCTTCAGTATTCAGTTTTCATTTTTTCAACAATTTTTGAATTATTTCAATCCCTTTTCCGAATCCCTGAAAACTTCTTACCATTAAAACTTATCGCATAATGCACTTACAAATGACATAGTGATGAGTCTTTAGAAAGCTTCACTGGAAACACCCAAAAAAGAGTACATCAAACTTCAAAATGAGCTAGTTCCATTCTCACAAATGATGACTTGCAATAATTTGCAGTTAGTTATTCATCCTAGGTTAAAATAAAACATTTATGCAACCCCACGACGAACAAGACGATATGCAAAAGTAAGAAAAATTTATACGTTTTTTGAAATGTTTCAGGTTCAATCCGACAAAGCCTCGGCAAACCCGATATTAAAATATTAAAAATCGAATCTCCAAAATTTTTTGGCACTGTTCATCACTGGCTGCCTCGAACATGTTTCAGATCTCATGGAACAAAAAAGAAAGAAATTTCACCTAAGCTGTGTCGATTAAACAATCCTGGGAGGTCAATCAGATTATGTTTGGGACCATGACTGGTACAATAAAACCTTTTTGATTAACGAATGCAATTATCTTTCATAATTTAAACAGCTTCAGTCTATGAAGACTATTAATAATTCATTGCATGGGCAACAGATACTTCGCCAAAAAATCATTGCACAACTTTTAAAACAGAATAAAAAACACAGAAAAAAAGTTTAAGCCCAACCTTCATTCATACAAAAACGACTTGAAACGAAATAGCCACACAAAATTGACAAAATTGACCAACCATCAAAGTTAAAACCTACGGCTAAACAAACTCTCGCTTGTAGTCGTTCATCGATAGATTATCAAACGCACAGAACTATAACCAAAGATCGTACTTTCAAAAAAACATCAAAGAAGAAATCCTTTTTCAAACCATAAACATGACTTTTTTATTTTAGCCAGATAATTTGAAAAAAATCCATACTCCCAAAACAAAAAACATTATTGACAATTGAATCAAAACAATATCTCAGATGAGGAAGTTTTTTGTTTAAACCAACAGCCATCAAAAGAAAAATCAAAGGCATCTTGACGAACAACCAGACATTTTCAAACCGTACTTGTGCCCGCAAACAATTGAACATCCAATTACCCAACCAGATTTTACCAGTCAAACCAAGAAAACGACATACAACTCAATGTCTACTGGAAGTCAATAACTCGAAGCAAGAAGGAAAGAAACGCCATTGTGATATTATTTACTTACAACATGAGACCAGTAGAGAACAGCTCACAAAATTCAAAAAAACACCAAACAGAATAGATTGACTGCAAAGGGCAACGAGTCCAAGTTTGGGATAATCATCAAATACATCAAAGAAAACTCTGATAGTTTTCTTAGAAATAGTCGTTGAATACTGTAAAAAAGATTATTCGGATGCCGTAACATCAAATCTAATTTTTATTCTAGTGCCAGTACCTATAAATACTCCTCTTCATCAAAATTGGATTCATTGACATACAGCCTTTGGTACAAGAAACACTGATACAAAAAGCTCACTTTTCTGGTAATCAGCATTACAAAAACTAAAAATTCAAAACTTTATCGCTGAAACTATTGATAAATTTTGAAGATGTTATCAACACCGCAATTACGAAAAAAGCATTACATCGGTCATCAGTTCGCGAACCAGATATTGGTCTTAGATTTTTTTTCAGACAGAATAGAACAAGAAGCTATTATAAGACGACAAGAAGGGAAAAAACTAAAATTAAAAATTGTTCCAAACATTCAAGCACTACATCATGTATACACAAAATTTAAGATTCTCAAAAAGAAATTGCAGAAAAATCCACACAAACGCTTGACATAGACAAAAAAACTCACATTTTTTAAGAAAAAACCGTTGCACAAAAACTAAATTTGACATTGTAGAAAATACAGACAGAGAATCGCAACACAACTCTGAAACGTTTGCCTTTCCCCCACTGATTGACACAAATGGCATCCCAAGTATATAACTAAATCAAGTTTATTGTAATAGCTCAGATAACAATAAAGATACAGAAACCATGCCAATGCTCAAAAAGTTCAGCATAAAAAATGAATACGAAACCCCTGTTTAATCCACTTTTTATCCAAATCAATTATAGAAACGCCGATAATGTCGAAAACAGTCAAATGGCTGATACAAAAGATGCTCCGCACCCAAAAACATTTCACGAATGTACCAGTGCTTTATACAAAATTGTAAACAAATCAGAAAATCACTAAATAATAAAAATAACAGAAAGATCAATCAAAATATAGGATGTGGAATTTCCATTACAAAAATCGAAATATTCAATTTTTTCTCAATCTCCACGCCTAAAATTGGAATCATAGTCGACACAAGCGCACAATCAATCATCATAAACATAGATACAAAGAGAGAAATTTAATGAATGAGTCCATTCGTGACACTTCATGAAACTAAGTGTAAGTTTGCAACAACACAAGGTACAAATTTGAGATTTGGAAAAACCAATTTTCAAATACAAAAACAAAAACAATCAAAAACCAAAATTTTCAAAGTAAAATTGTTACAGATAAGTTTCTCATACGATTGAAATCACTATATCCTAGAAGTTTTTTTAGACATTTTATATACCTAATTACAGCATATTCTACAGTAAATTACAAATAAAATATAAATATACACGAAAGAATTACTTCATTACCATTTTTCCAAAAGAATCAAACAACAAACGTTTTTTTGCAAGTTTCTATCACAAATGCAACAACTAAGAAAAACATTTGAAAACATTAACTGGGTAAAGATTTAGGTCTTCAGTACCTCACATCCACCGAAACGAAAGAGATCAAAATATACGAAACTTTTTATATTTATTTTCTCGCCGTAAGCCAAAAAACGTTCAATAGCGGATCAACTTAGCTTGACATGCCTGAGGTTTTACTTTCATATTGATTCAACCAATTATATGTCTCTACAACAATAGGGAAACAACTTGTACCTGCTTCATTATGTATACAACCACCAACATGGCAAATGCCTTGCAGGTAATTTTCAAGAACATCAAGAGATTGAGAAAAATAACTAGTTGCTGGAAAACGGCAGCGATCTCCCCAATATTCAAAAAAGGAGACAGACGTAATGTGGAAAATTGGCGTCCAATTTCACTACTCAACATAGACAGCAAAATCTTAGAGAAATGCATCTACGGACCTTTCTACTCGCTTTTTGAACGTGTCCTTTCAAAACATCAACATGGTTTTGTCAAAGGGAAATCAGTGGCCACGAATATGCTATCATTCCTGAGTAAAATTTACAGAGCACTAGACGAAAACCCAACAGATGACGTTGTCGCTTATTATATGGACTTCTCAAAAGCTTTTGACAAGGTGCCGCATCTTGAATTGCTGAAAAAGACCGCAAATATTGGTGTAGGAGGATGCCTGCTGGAAATTCTTTGTGATTATCTAAATGGACGAAAACAATATGTAAAAGTTGAGAAAATTTCTTCAGTGACTCTAGATGTGACGAGTGGTGTCCCACAGGGATCCCTCCTGGGCCCACTTCTGTTCTGCATTTTCATCAATGACCTCCCGGACCGACTGAAATTCTCTGACCCGTACGAAGACGATCTGAAACTTCTGACAGTCAACACAGACCTAATCAAAGTGCAACAGGACTTGAAGTCCATTGATGACTGGGTCAAGGAGAACAAGATGGCGCTGGCTCTCGATAAATGCTCACAACTGGTGTTCAGAGGTAGAGCACGCGATCTACAGCTTTCCGGATCAAAACTTGAATCCTCTACAGAAGCGAAAGATCTTGGACTTATAGTGGACTATAAATTATCCTGGAATAAACATATTGATATGAGACTGACCACAGCTAATAAATCATTTTACTTGATTAGACGTAATATAGCTTATAAAACACTACCTTTAGTCAAATTAGGCCTATATAAGTCTCTTCTTATTCCAATTCTGATATATGGACTTTCATGTACAAATCTTAGCCGAGGAGATCTTGTACGCCTGGAGCGCTCCCAAAAGAAAGTCACAAAATGGATAGTAATAAGCCCGGATACATACTATGTTAACCAGCTGCGAGCGCTAAATGTGCTCCCACTACCAATGTACTTACAACTCACGGACCTACTGCTACTCTCTAGCCTTGGTGGACGAACTGATGTGTTTCCACATCTAAGACAGTGCCCGCAGACAAATCTCAGAACTAAGGACGTCTTCAAGAGTGCCAAAATCAGAACAGAGAATGCGCGAGGGGAATTCACAATACGTACCAGTCGAATTGCAAACAGAATTGACAAACACTTTGATTTCACAAACAAAACTGGACTCAAGAACCGAATCCTACAACTGATGTGGAATTTCATGGGTGAAAAGTACAAAAAAAAACAATATTTGCACTTGGCAACTTGCGTGCGATTGCAACCAATGCAGAAATAAGTGGACAATCTTCTAATAGAACGGAAAGGGAGCAACACCCATCAGCCTTGTGCTGTAAATGCACTACAACAACAACAACAACAACAACAACAACAACAACAACAACAACAACAACAACAACAACAACAACATACCAAGTCAATGAAGCTGAACATCTTTTATTTAAAAAGAAAAATCTTGCAAATGTCAATTTAACTTATACATGATTTGATTTGTTCCTGCAGCAAGTATTCGACGCTAGTAATACAGTTCACGTTTTCTTATGCTTTGTAACGCAAAATTCGCAACTTTTTTTACTCGTTGAGTGTGTGCAATGAGCCCCGATCCGGTCTCAACCTGTCAAAACCAGAGTCACGAGGCTCACCCAACTGCTAGACTATCACTTCGGTTACTAACTCCAAGGAAACCTGGCAAAAAATTTCCTAATCTCAAGGGTTCTCCACTAAGTTCTGGATAATGCAACTGTTTAGCTGCATCATGTTTTGAAGTCAAGTTTGAAAAAAAATTAGTGATTTCGAAAATGTTCCATAGAAAGAGCTGGGAAATCTTCGTTAAATTGCATTGCTTTCTTTGTTGTAATGTAAGGACGACGATGAGAAGTTGTCTCTCGAATGAAATTGTTGTTAGCCGAAAGGGTTTTCTTGAAAAGATCCCGCCATAACTCCCATGTAAATGTATTGAGCAAGTTCTCTTTCCAGGTTCCCTTGCAAGTATTGATGATTAGGTTCAGCAACTAAGCTTCTTCTAGTAAACATCTAACAACCAACAATATTCAGACTAACTTTTGGATTATCACAAATGCACTCATTTTTAACAAAAATACTTTGTAATGACTGTCCTACTTGTCGCTAGATCATGCCTTTCCCACCTCAAAAACAACTAGAAGAAAAACAAAAAATTAGGGACAATGTATTTGTTTTAGTCACCGGATGATCCGAAATGATCAATACGAAATGATCAATATGATTATTATTTGAAGGCAAATCATATCTCATGTTAAAAGTAGACGCTTTTACTCACTATCTAATTTTGAACCCACTACCAAACTGTAATACTTGTTATGCATAAACCGCACTTAACAAACATTGAATATCTAAGTTTGAGTTACCCGAAGTCCTTGTAACACATAACGCATATGGGTTTATAAACAAAACATCATAACCTAATGCCACTTATTAAATATCAAAAACAAACAAAACGTCACAGGTTCCATGGACAATTGGACTTGCTGAAAGCATGAATGGCTCATTTCAAGAATATTCATGATGTTTGTTAAACGAAATGACAAAAAAATTCCAAATGGTCAACGGTCGTTAAATTATTTCCACCAGCTTACCTTTCACAAATTACAACAACCATTAATTTATCAACAAAAAATATAATTTCTCTCTAAAAACTTTCTAAAAGGAAAATGTTCACAGGGGTTTTGTAAATCGCCAAAAAAAATCTGTATAATATAGTTTACCGCCTCGTTGACTCGACCCAATGACAATCCTTTCTGCTACCCAAGAATTTTAAAAATTAGTATCTGAAACTAATAGCGAATAAATTTTCAGTAGAATAAAAATGAAATGAGTTGTAGGAGAAAATCCCAAAAAAATTATTAGATAGAAAAAACATTCATTCACCGATCATTTGTATTTACATTGCAACATTTTTACTTACACATATATTTTCCGAATCTATAGCAAAATTGAAAAAAAGTGCCATATCTTCGAGAAGGATCATACGAATTTATAGAAAAACCAACCGATATTAAATCAAAGTTCATTCACCAAAATAGAAAAGAAAGTTATAACTTAGAAAAAACTTTCCATACCATGTCAAAAAAATTGTTCGAGAATCAAGACGTTTAGCCTCTTTTACTGGACTTCCTTTTTGTGAATCGCCACTAGAAACAATTAAAAAAAACTTCCAGAACATTCCACAACACTGTAAAAAATTGAAACCTGATCAGAGAAAAAAGAAGCAATTACAACACCCAAACGACTAAACTCATTGCACTGTCATACAATAGAATACCAATTAATTACAAGTAGCGATAGTGATATCGGAATTAAAAGGAAAATTTTTATTTCGGCACTCTTCTTAACTACGAAACAAAAAAATATGAAAAAAAAGAATTCCTCTATACATGTATAGAAACATGACAGATATGTGTCTTTCAAATAATGTCCCCAAGGGATAAAAAAACTTCAATGAAATTCAAATGATTGGAAAAGTAAAACTTTTCTATTAAACTTTTTAATTTTTTTCAGACTTCATTTGTTTTCAATGAAGAGAAATCAAGAAAATAAACAATTACAACATTTCACCTTTTTATTTGCCCCAACTTTCGTTTGAACGACTCTTTTCAAATTCAATCTAGAACTTTTATTCGAAACTCAGGCACTCCACGTCAAAAAAAAACAACCTTCTTATTTGTAGTCTAAACAAGATTCTTCTCAAAATTTATACTCCTTCCAACAAGTTTGAGAAAAACTCAACAAATTACAAAGAACTAACAGTCTCAATATTCTCAAAAGAAAAAAATTAACTAGCCTATAGTGAAAACTGTTAAAATCACACAGTTAAAGCTAAAACTTTTCTTTGTCAAGTAAAAGAATAATAAAATTTTCAACTTTTTTTGAAAATCTCCAGACTGTTCTTCAGCAAAAACTACCAATTTCCAACACCCCCATTGAAATTCAAGAAACAAATGCAAACTTGATTAAGGGAAAACTGTATTCGTAACAGCCCTCTGAATCACTTTCTTCTAAATCACTTTCTTAATGAACACTCTAGAAAAAATTGCCTCGACTCTTGAAAAGGATTTATATTCTCTATGTTTTCTAGAATTTTGGAATTCTCTATAGTAACTTTTTTAGCTTTTTTATCCAGTTTTCCATTTTTTATTTTTTGAAATTTATATCTATCCTTATCCCAAATCCTTGGCCACTTTTGTGAGTAAAAATCCTTATCATAAATGAACCTCACTTGTAAGCCATCTTTCTAATTAGAACTTCTGAGTTTCTGTTTTTTTCAATACTCTTAATATAATTTTTATTGTAATAATGTTATCATAACTAATTCTTACACGTTCTACTGCCTAAAGCGATCACTAGTTGTATTCCTAATAGCAATCATCAGGTTGAGATCCATTCAATTCAGATCCATTCATTTCAAAACCGAATTCCACCCTCCCCCCGGTGAACTGATATTCGAAACATATCTCCAATAAAACCGCAGAAACCGACCAGTTAAAGTTCATTTCTATATCTTTCCGTAATCTGCTCTCATCAAATATCACAGGACATATTGGTTTACTGCATTTGTGAAGTAAACCAATATGTCCAGTGATATTTGATGAGAGCAGATTACTGAAAGATTTAGAAATGAATTTTAATTGGTTGGTTTCTGCGGTTTTATTGGAGATATGTTTCGAATATCAGTTCTCAGGGGGGAGGGTGGAATTCGGTTTTGAAATGGATGGATCTGAATTGAATGGATCTCAGTTTGATGATTGCTATTAGGAATACGACTAGTGATCGCTTATAACTAATTTTCATTAAAACACTTTGTAATGACTGTCCTACTTGTCGCTAGATCATGCCTTTCCCACATCAAAAACAACTAGGAGAAAAACAAGAATTTAGGGACATTGTGTTTGTTTTAGTCACCGGATATCATTTGACACGAAAGGATCAATATGACTATCATTTGAAGGCAAACCATATCTCATGTTAAAAGTGGACACTTTTACGCACTATCTAATTTTAAACCCATTAACAAAGTGCAATGCTTGCTTTGCATAAACAGCACTTCACAAACATTGAATATCTAAGTTTGAATTACCCGAAATCCTTGTAACACATAACGCAATTGGGTTTATAAGCAAAACATCATCACCTAATGCCACTTATTAAATATCGAAAACAAACAAAACGGCACATGTTTCATGGACAATTGGACTTGCTGAAAGCATGAATGACTTTATACAAGAATATTCATGATTTATGACAAACAAAATGACAAAAAAAACCAAATGGTCAACGGTCGTTATAATATTCCCACCAGCTTACATTTCACAAATTAAAAACCATCCAAAAGAAAACTCTGTTCGAGAATCAAGACATTTAACCTCATTTACTGGACTTCACTTTTGTGAATCACCACTAGAAACAAATTTAAAAACCTTCCAGAACATTTAACAACACTGTCAAAAATTGAAACCTAATCAGAAAAAAAATGAAGCAATTACAACACCCAAACGACTAAACTCACTGCACTGTCATACAAAGAATACAAATTAATTACAAGTAGAGATAAATATATCGGAATTGTAAGGAAAATATTTACTTCGGCACTCTTCTAAACTACGAAACCAATCAAGAAACAAAAACAATTTTTTTTCGACAATCAAAAGATTTGAAAAAAAAGAGAATTTCACAATACATGTATAGAAACATGACAGATAAGTTTCGTTCAAATGATTGTCTCAACGGATTAAAAAGCTTCATTGATATTCAGATGAATGGATAAGTAAAACTGTTCTATTTAAATTTTACTTCGTTTCGGACTTCATTTGTTTTCAATGAAGAGAAATCATGAAAAAAACTGAACAGTTACAACATTTCATTCTTTTTATTTGCGGCTGTTCTCAAATTCAAACTAGAATTTTGATTCGAAACTCAAGACCTCCACGTCAGAAATGAAAACAACTCTCGCATAGATGTCTATAAAAAAATTCTTTTTCGAAATTTATATTCCTTCCAACAAGCCTGAAAAAAAAAACAACAAAATAGAAAGAGCTAACATTCTCAATACTCTCAAAAGAAAAAAATTAACTAGCCTATAGTAGAAACGGTTAAAATCACACAGTTAAAGCTAAAATTCCTCTTTATCAAGTAAAAGAATAATAAAAAATTCAACTTATTTTTGAAACCTTCAGACTGTCCTTCACCAAAACCTATCAATTTCCAACACCCACATCGAAAGCCAAGAAACAAATGCAGTTTTGATTAAAAGAAAACTGGTTTTCTTAAGAGCTCTCGGAATCACTTTGTTCTAAATCATTTTCTGAATGAACACTCTAGAAAAAATTGCCTCGAATCTTGTAAATATATTGTATTCTCTAAATTTTTTTAAAATTTTGGAATTCTCTAAAGTAATTTTTTTCAGCTTTTGTATCCAGTTTTCTATTTTCTATTTATTTTTAAAATTATAAGTAAAAAAACCTTATCATAACTCAACTTCCCTTGTAAGACATCTCTTTAATAAGAACTTCTGAGTTTCTGTTTCTTTCAATACTCTTATTATAACTATTATTATAACTTATGTTATCATAACTAATTTTCACTTTTTTTACTGCCTAAAAAAACCACTAGTTGATTTCCTAATAGCAAACATCAATTTCAGATCCATCAAATTCAGACCCATCCAGTTGAAAACCCAATTCCACTCTTCCCCGGATCTGATAGTCGAAACATATCTCCAATAAAACCGCAGAAACCAACCAGAGTTACATATATATAAAACACTTACACTCTTGAGGGTCAATAAGTACCATTTTCAGAGCTATTAACACTTACACGTCAATTTGCACCATGAAGTGAACCGCAATACCAACCGACATATTGATTCATTCATCAGTTTCACAATATTTAGCACTAATAGGACATCAAAGCCAAAATTAAAGAGAAGGATAAACAATAGATAGACGAATTAACCACCCAAGACGGAACTTTTTCAACACCAAGAAATCATTTCAATAGGAGGTCACCATCAGAACCATCAATTTTTTCAATATGACATTCAAAAATTGTATCAGCCACCTCTACACATCCAAACAAAGACTAAGTAACATAAACACCACATATACCAACAGATACAGATTATACTCTTATTATACAAAACTGTTAGACAACAAATTTTACCCTTCATCACCCTCACAACGTCATCCACGTTGGATAACAAAAAACTACCCACAAAGTGATCTAAACATAGTTCTTATCCCAGCTGAAACTCCATCAGAGACTTCATCATCTTCTCCAGCAACAGAACTTTTCTTCACCTTCAACAACTTCTACTTCAAGCGTACAACAATGTTAACAGTTCAATCTTTTCCAACCAATTGCCACTTATTAACAATCAAACACCAACTAAATTTTTCGTCTGCTCCGTGGACATTTGGACTAGCTGAAAGCATGAATTGATCATTACAAGAAAACTTATGACGTATTATAAACGAAGTTGACAGTAAATAGACCGAATGATCAACATTCGCTTACACTTCACAAATTACTACGAGCTTGGTTTATCAGCAGACAAAATGGTTTCTGTCTAAAAGCCTTGTAAAAGGCTATTTTATTTAGAATCTACAGGAATATCGTAAATCATCAAAAAAAATCAGTGTGTTATTATAATTTACCGTCTCATGCACCCAAAGATGATCAACTTTGTCACCCACAATTTCAAAAAATTTATCTGATTGTCAATTCGAATGAATTTAAAATAGAACTAAAAGCATAATATTACAAACTACAAAAACACCAAGAATTTCTTAACTAGAAAAATTATTCAACCACGAATCAACATTCAAACATTGTAACGTTTGAACTATTAACTGATTTCACAATATACACAAGAAAATCGAAAAATGCAACCACTTCGAGAAAGACCCTACGAGTTTAGAGAAAAACCAACAGAGAAAAATTTTGAACAAGAGTAAATGTTATCAAAATCACACAGCTTCAAGCAAAATATCACACAAAAACCTCTCGTTAACAATGAAAAAGTCAAATAACTTTGAGACCTCTAATACCTTTCAATTTCCAACCCTCTGCTAAAATGCAATACAGAAATGCAACCTTGCATAAACGAATAATAAAAATCTAAAAAACTCTGGAATAATTCAAATTACTTTCTGAATGATCACTCTAAAACAATCTGCCTCATTTCTTAAATGAAATTTCTGTCATCTCTATAAAAGTTTTACCGCTTTTCCAAAACTTTTCTTTTTTTGTTGTGAAAACTTTAGGTTTCTTAAAAGTAACATTTCTAAGCTTCTATATCCAGTTTTTTTTCAACATTCTTTTGAATTATTTTAATCCCTGTACCGAATCCCTGAATACTTTGTCGGGTAAGATGAACTCTTACTATTGAAAAATTAGGAAAAGAATCTTATCACATATTGCACAAACAGATGACATAGTGGTGAGTCTTTAGAAAGTTTCACTGGAAACACCCAAAAAAGAATACATCAAAAATCAAAATGAGCAAGTTCCATTCCCACAAATGATAATTTTGCAATAATTTCCAGTTAGTTTTTCATCCTAGGCTAAAATAAAACATTTATGCATCCCCACCTCGAACAAGACGATATTCAAAAGTAAGAAAAAGTATACGTATTTTGAAATGTTTCAGATTCAATCCGAGAAAACCTCGGCAAACCCGCTATTAAAAACCTGATCTTTAAATTTGTTTTAGCATTGTTCATCATTGGCTACCTTGAACATGTTTCAGATATCATAGAACAATAATGAAAGAAATTTCACTTAAGCTGTGTCGATGAAACAATCCTGGCAGGTCAATCAGATTATGATTGGGACCCTGAATGATACAATAAAAACTTTTTGATATAACAAATGCTAATATAATTTATATTTTAAACAGCTTCAGTCTATGAAGATTATTTAAGTTCATTGCATTGACAACAAATACATCACCAAAAAATTATTACACAGTTTTTTAAACAGAACAGAAAAACATAGAAGAAAAAGTTTAAGCCCAACATTCATTCCTACAAAAGAGACTTTAGATGAAACAGCCACACTAATTTGACAAAAATTTTACATACCCCTTCACCATTCACAGAAGAAATTGTTATAATAAGGCGAGTAACACCACAGCTAAACAAATTCCCGCTAGTAGTCGTACATCGATAGATTATCAAACACTTAGAAGTATAACCAAAAATCGTACTTTCAAAAGAAAACATCAAAGAGGAAATAATTCTTCAAACCATAACTATGACTGTTTTAGCCAGACAATTTGAAAAAAAAATCTATACTCTTAAAACAAAAAATATTATTGACAACTGAATCAAAACAATATCTCAGATGAGGAAGAGTTTTATTGTAAAAACCAACAGCCATCAAAAGAAAAAGCAATGGCACCTTGACGAACAACCAGACTTTTTCAAACCGTACTTGGTCAGGCAAACAATTGATCATCCAGTTACCGAACCGGATTCTACCAGTCAAACCAAAAAAAAAAACCTAAAATTCAATGTCTACTGAAAGTTACCAACCAGAAGCAAGAAGAAAAGAAACGCCATTGTGATATTATTTACTAACAACATGAGACCAGTAGATGCCAGCTCACAAAATTCAAATAAACACCAAACAGAGGAGATTGACTGCAAAGGGCAACGAGTCCATACGTTTTGGGTAAGGATCAAATACATCAAAGAAATCTCTGATAGTTTTCTTAGAAATAGTCGTTGAAAACTGTAAAAAATTGATCGAATGCCATAAAATCAAATCTAATTTTTATTCTAGGGCCAGAACCTATAAATGAATGCTCCTCTTCACCAAAATTGGATTCGTTGACATATAGCCATACTTCAAGCAACACACGACGGAGTAGCTCAAATTCCGATCGGAAACGATTTATAAGTTTTTTTGAAAAATAATCGACTCCGAAAAAAAATCCAACACCAGAGAGTATTAAGTAATGAAATCCGCAGATTTCTGAACGAAACCAAAAAAACTATTAGCGGAAAAAAGAAACATTGGTACAAAAAGCTCACTCTTCTGGTAATCAGGATTGCAAAAACCAAAAATTCACATTTTTACCACTAAAATTATAGATAAATTTTGAAGAAGTTATCAACACCGCAATTGCAAAAAAAAAGCCTTACATCCTTCAGTTCGCGAACCAGATATCGGTTTTTGGAAATTTTTAGAGAGACTAGAACAAGCAGGTATCATAATACGACAAGAAGAAAAAAACTAGAATTAAAAACTGTTCCAAACATTCAAGCACTACATCAGGTAAACACATTATTTAGGATTCTCAAACAGAAATTGCACAAAAATTCACAATCGATTGCACAAAAACTGGTTTTATGAATGACGAAAATACAGACACAGAATCGCAACACAACTCTGAAACGACTGCTGATCCCCCAGTGATTGAAACAAATGACATCCCAAAATTACAACAAAATCATATTTAATGTAATAGCTCAGATAGCAATAGAGATACAGAAACCACGCCAATGCTCAAAATTTTGAGCATAGAAAATGAATATGAAACCTCTGTCTGATCCACTTTTTATCAAAATCAATTATAGAAATGGCTCGAAAACAGTCAAATGCCTGATAGATGAGATGCTCCGCATCCGATAACACCTCACGAACATACCAGTGCTTTTACAAAATCAACAAACGATACAAATAACAGAAAGATCAACCGAAAAATCGGATGTGAAATTTCCCCTATAAAAATCAAAATATTCAATTTTTGCTCAATCTCCACGACTAAAAATGGAATAATAGTTGGCACAAGCGCAAACCAATCATCATAAACAGATAAAGAAGGACAGAAATTTAATGAATAAGTCCATTCGTGACACTTCATTAAACAAAGTGTAAGTTAGCAAAAACGCAAGGTACAATATTGAGATTTGGAAAAACCAAATTTCAAATACAAGAACAAAAACAATCGAAAACCAAATTTTTCTAAGTAAAACTGTTACAGATATGTTACTCAGATAAATAAAAACGCTATATCCTTGAAGTTACCTTTTTTAACATTTTATATACCTAATTACAGCATATTCTACAGTAAATAAAATATAAATACACACGAAAGAAATAGTTCGTTACCACTTTTCCAAAGAATTCAAACAACAAATGCTTTTTTGCAAATTACTATCACAAATGCAACAAACAAAGAAAACATTTGCAGACATTAACTGGATAAATATTTAGGTTTTCAGTACCTCACATCCACTAAAAAAAGATCAAAATATACGAAACTTTTTTAATTTATTTTCTTGCCGTAAGCCTAAAAACTTTCAATCGCGGACCAACTTAGCTTGACATGGCTGTGACTTTACTTTCACATTGATTCAACCAATTATTTGCTTCTACATTAAAAGGGGAATAACTTATCCCTGCTTCATTGTGTATACCAAGTCAATGAAGCTGAACATCTTTACTTTAAAAAGAAAAATCTTGATAATGTCAATATAATTTATATATGTTTTTGGCTTGTTCCTGCAGCGAGTATTCGACGCTAATAATACAGTCCGAATTTTCTTAAGCTTTGTATCGCAAAAATCCTAGCTTTTTTACTCGTTGAGTGTGTGCAATGAGCCCTAATCCGGTCTCAACCTATCAAAACCAGAGTCACGAGGCTCATGCAACTGCTAGACTATCACTTCGGTTACTTACTCCACGGAAACCTGGCAAAAAATTTTCTAATCTCAAGGGTTCTCCACTAAGTTCTGGATAATGCAACTGTTTAGCTGCATCATGTTTTGAAGTCAAGTTTGAAAAAATTATAGTGATTTTCAAAATCTTCCATAGAAAGAGCTGGAAAATCTTCGTTAAATTGCATTACTTTCTTTGTTGTAACGTAAGGACGACAATGAGAAGTTGTCTCTCGAATGAAACTGTTGATAGCCGAAAGGGTTTTCTTAAAAATAACCCGCCATAATTTTCATGTAACTGTATTGAGTGAGTTCTCTTTCCAGGTTCCATTGCAAGTATTGATGATTAGGTTCAGCACCTAAGTTTCTTCTGGTGAACAATTTTCAGACTAACTTTTGAATTATCAGATAGCATGTAAAAATTTGGTCTAGCTCGAGTTAGTTTAATTCAACTTTTGGTATTTGGTAGCAACTTATTTTCGCTAATTCTCGGATTAGTTTCCTTCGACTTTTGGTACTTTGTAGCAACAAAGTGAACAAATCAAAGGATAGCCTCACAAAAAGTGAAAAAATTATCCCTGTTTTTAAAGATTTTGCTCTATCAGTGAGCGGATGCATGTCAAATGCATCAGGACTTCTTCTAAACTGTATCCATGACAAGCAAGTATTCCTTTTCTACTCACTGCCGATGAGTTGAATTCGTTCGATATTTGTACCTCATGTGGATGTAATCCATTGGCGTTGTAAACCATTGTGATGTTAAAATAAACTTCACAATTGGAGATTAGTGAAAAAAGTAGATTGTTTACATAAGTTGAGTAAGGATCTGGTTCATCATCTGAATCATTCTCGAGTTTTGATTCATGTTTTGCTTTTACTCACTTGAAGGCACCAAACAATCTCCTTTTGTCAAAATGAGCTTTAAACTAAGATGGGCATCGCGAATATCCATTTAGAGATTACGATGCGTTTCAATTTCAAATTCAAAACTGCTTTCATCTAGAGAACTAATTGTGAATATTTTTTGATTTATAAAAGACATAATTCTTTCGAAAACTGGAATTTTATCAAAAATCTCCTACGAAGACTTTGTAAAAACTTCGTACCAAAAATAACTATTTTGGTTCATATCCATTTTACATTGTCAAAATTGCCTTTGCGGGAGCGACTGTTTTTCAAGAACTGAATCTCTTTCTACCAACTCTACGCTTGAATTTTTTTCCACCTCCCAGTTGTTTCCGAACGGTTTTTGTCCACATATCTTTCACACATGTTTCGAGATTTTTGCGTCCACATACAACTTCTCCAATCTCTGGAGCAGCGATTTCAAATAAATCTGCTCCATTTCTTTTTGCACCATTGACTATATTTTGTTTTAAAAAAATTGAAGTTGCAATTGGGGGATTTCAGTTCTCCCAAAAGTTTTCGCAAGAGCTCCAAAACTAGGAAAATTAGCTGAATATTGAGCAATCATTTCTTTAAATGAATCTTTAATCATTTCTGAAGTTTAAATCAAAAATGCTTATTCGAAATCTTGCGGATTAAGAGAACAATTCGGGTAATTCCCATGAACACGAAAGAAATTCTTTCGCCTGTACTTTCTCATAGTTCTATCTTGACACTATTCTATTCTATGGAAAGTGTTTTTTAACAGTTGTTTAAACTGTAAATTTGTAGAGGACTGATAATTCATGTACTGTCATGTAGAATTTTTATCTCACCATTCTACTTTGGGGATGAAAGTAATACAACGCAATAAGGGAGTTTTTGTTTCACCGACTATGTTATATTCTATAAAATCACTACATATCATCAAAGAATGTATTCTTATAATGTCATAAGATCACTGAGGATAATGTAGTCCTTTTCCTTTTATAGTAACCCCTGTTTGATTTTTTTCTAAATCACAACCAAAAATGAGACTAAAGTCAGAACTTTGATTGATAAACACTGATTGGTTCTCAGGTAGATGAACGGCAATTTTTTGAGTATTTTTATCCTTTGATACATAGCTTTTTTATATTCAAATGCTTGGGCACGTAGACATCCTTGAATGTTGTGGTTCATGGCTAAAACTATATTAATAATACTTGGACACAATCCTGGTTCAATCTGCTTCAGTTCAATGTTTTCAGTTTAGGTTTTTTCTCCAGTTTAGATTCAAGTAAGCTGTACTGGTGGCCTTGAGAATGCATCATCAAAAAATTTCGGTTAAAATTTTCTCGAAAAAAAAAGGTTGAAAAACTCGGAATTAAACAAACTAACGCTTTTGAAGCAAATATGATTTAATTCAGCAACTGTTTTAAATGCAAGCTGTGATAAAATTTGAGCTTCCTAGCAAGCTTGAAAGAAAATTAGGCCTGAAAGTAACCAGTTTTTTCCAACGAAAAAAGTGTGTTTGTGGTCTGATATTAATTTCTTTTGTTACTTAACTTAATTTAGCAAAAAATTTCCAGGACTGAGAATGAATCTGTGGGATACATTTAGTTTCAAAACACACATTAGACGAATTATATGCCTTTTTTCTACAATTTGGTCATCTAAACATTTTTTCTATAGCTCAATTTCTAGGCAGTTCGTCAAACTTTGTGGCTATCTGTCATTATGAACAAAATGATTTTGGTGATCTCCAGTGAAATTAGAAGACTTGGTTCACAAAAACTAGCTGTTCTTTTGGCTAGTTTTTAAGGTAACGTAACAAAAAACACAGAAGTGGACAACATTAAACGCACTAGAAAGCTCACCCTTGAGGGCCATTTCGGACCATATTTACATCGAGTCTTAAAAAAATATTTTTTATGTGACTAACGTAATTGATCTGGACTACCCTCTCTGAAAGTATCGTTTTTGAAATTGATGCAAATACAAGTTTTTTCCGCATCTGCAAACTTCAGATTGATATTTTTTGCATCGTATTGCACTCTTTCTCAAAAAAAAACGAGAAAAAACTCTGCAATAAAATTCTCAGCGACAAAGTATGCGATAATCAGTGTTAGAAATTTACTTACTCGGATGTTTCTTACTAATTCTTGCTTTTTGAAAAACTTAGTGCGGATGATGAAAACGGATGATTTAGTGTGGATGAGTTTCAGACCCGAAAAAAAAACTGGTAAAGGCATCAAATCAAAATAGACACTTTCAGAGAGAGTATCTCATGACATTTGCTGTCGGTCGATGGAAAATTTCTGTTGAAATTTGAAGTATACATTGTCTAGAAGGGTCCTTAAAATTTAACGAGTGAAGTGTAAGGACCTGATTGCCAATTGAAGAATAAAATCGTAATTATCCGCTTAACTTTGTCCCGCATAGTCCTGTAGGTTATGATGCATATATAACTTCGTCAATGAGAAAATTGAGATGTTGTTTCTCGTGACATGTTTCGTAAACCCAAATGCGTTTCAGCTTTTTTGTGCATGGTGGAAATGTACTTGTTAACCTAAGAAGAACTGATAAGTTCGCAAAGGCGAGAGTTGATACTTCAGCATGGAGTAGCTGAGAACAACTTTTAACGGTGACTAATTATTTTTCAAGAAAACTGTTAAAACCCGAAAAAAGTTCGCATATTTTTTGGAGTTAGCCATACTAATTTCGGTTAGAGGGTGACTAAAACAGTTACCGCATTGGAACTTTTTTATTTAAACAATTTCAAGAAAAACTTTTCGATCGAAGCATGAACCCCAGTTCCTTTTGCAGGGGACAGATACAAATGTTGCAGACACAAAAAATGTGGTCGACTCAAATGCGAGTCTTTTTTCTGAGCTGATGTTGCCTTATATCTTTTCATCTTACCCTATTTACTCGTAGTTCTGCGCAGCATTTGAAAATGATCGACGAGTTTACGGGACAAAATTGCAAAAGTGATTAGGTTTAAAAGTGTTTATTAATTTTTAAACGAAACTGGAGATGCAATGCGTTATCCAGAGGCGAAGCGCAGCCTTGTATCACTTGTGATACAACACAGATTATATTCATCGAAAACCATAAAAATCTGGGCTCTTTTTCCTTTTCTCCCCCACCAGCGAAATTTTAATAGTAAAATTTTGTTCACATCATCGGATTGTTACAAAAATTGGTATGCGGACTAATTAGGCTATGACAAACATATTTGGTCTGTATACTTAACCTTGTAACACTCCACATTACAACATAAAATTGATGATTATGTGAGGTGGGGGGGAAAAGGAAAAAGAGCCAAAATCTGTTTTTTTTTTCCAAACAAGAGAAAACCAACATAAATATATTGTTTGTCTTGATGAACGCTCTTTCTAGACAATCAAGCCAAGAAAACCTTGGAGAATCAATCGCAAATGAAAAAAACAAGCCCGGTGTTTAGTCAAAAACTGGACATTTTGTGAGCAGTCACTAGTTGAGCCACCAAAATCATTTCATCAAAGTTCCAGAAAATTAACAACAACATTTTTCGCTTTTCTTTTTAAAACAACTGACTATAAATAAAAAGTTTCTGATGTGCAAGCTAAGCCGACAAGAGTTGAACAGAAAAACAAAAAGCCACAATTGAGTTTTAACGGACGTTTTCGGCCGGTACTAATATCCCAGAGCTTGGGATGTAGAGACGCCCATCTACCTCTTGACCAAATGGGAACAGAGACGAAAGTTGTTAAGAATCAAAATTGAAGTCAGAAAAGATTAGATATCATTTTTAAAGAAAAAATTATTTTGATAAAATGATATCTGGTTCCCGGCTTCAAGCTACTTGATCTGGCAAGTATAATTAGGCTGAACGAAAGTCCAACAACAATTTTAAGGTAACAAATGCAGTTCAGAGACGCATGAATTCGATTTTTTGTAAAGTATTCAGGTTTCAAACACTGGTCAATTTTAAGACACAACTCAATGATTGTTATGTTCCGAATGATACCCAGTATAAGAAAACGTTGTTATTTCAACCATCTTCTAAATATAAAAAAGGGGTCAAAATTGTTCTGATGCCTTTTCGATGATGCTCACCCGCACCGGAGTTCCATGGATAATAATCGATTATATTGAGTTGTCGTGGTCTCTCTCAATAAACTTCGATAATAATCGATTATAATCGATTAAAAATGGATTATAATGAAACTATTTTTCTAATCAATGAAAACCGAATATAATCGATTATAATCGATTATTTTTGAAAGAAAATGAAACTTGTTTTTGAGGCAAAATAATCCATTTTAAATCGATTATAACGTCTCTCCGCCCCAGCTTCCTCCACCCCCCCTAGCTTCTCCCCCCCCCCCCCCCCCAGTTTACCCTACCCTTTTAGCTGAGGGGGAGGGGAAAGCTTGAGGAGGCGACGGGATGACGTTGAGACGTTAAAATTTAGAATTCCAGAATCTTCTAGCCTTCACCGTTTGGCCAATCGTTCAAATAACGTCCTTATCCGTTCTAAATCGCCAATTCGGAAGGCTTGCTGCTAAAATGCCGAATTCTGCAGAGACTGCATTTTGGCCATTCTGGTCGAATGTCACAATTATAATGGATTATAATTGATTTTTATTTCAAAATAATCGATTATAATGGAAAATTTGGGAAAAAGAATCGATTTCAGTGACAAAAATAATGGATTATAATCGATTATAATGGATTATAATGGATTTTTATTTTTCAAAAAAATCGATTTTAATGACCACATAATCGATTACGTGGTCTAAATTTGCCACAATAATGGATTATAATGGATTATAATGGATTATAATGACAACATTTTAGACAACATTTTTCCATTATAATCGATATCCATAGAACTCCGGTGCGGGCAGTATATCCAGTATAAGAAAACGTTGTTGTTTCCACCATCTTCTAAATATAAAAAGGGGTCAAAATTGTTCTGATGCCTTTTCGATGATGCTCACCCGCACCGGAGTTCCATGGAAAATAATCGATTATATTGAATTGTCGTGGTCTGTCTCAATAAACTTCGATAATAATCGATTATAATCGATTAAAACTGGACTAAAATGAAACTATTTTTCTAATCAATAAAAACCGAATATAATCGATTATAATCGATTATTTTTGAAAGAAAATGAAACTTGTTTTTGAGGCAAAATAATCCATTTTAAATCGATTATAATCAATTATAATGTATTTTTTCGAGGAGTTATTCTTGAAATATACAACTTTGCACAAAATAATCTAATTTCCTGTTCAGTGCAGTTTCTACAAATTACGTTCACTAAAATGTTACATTTCTGATTAAAATATACATTTTTTTGTCTACTTCTTTTTAATTCGTCGCAGTTAAACTAACACTTCATTTCACTGTTTTTTTAACCATAACCCTAATAAAACTAAATTTTCAGGGGTTTGAATTAGACTTTAATAGCTTCCCCCACCGGAGTTCCATGGATAATAATTGTAAGTTTTTTTAACCCTGTTTCCCCCCCAGTTTAACACAACCCCTCCCCCTCCCAGTTAAGCCCCCAGTTTACTACCCCCACCCCCTCTTACTCCCCCTCCCACCATTTACCCTCCCCTAGTTTACCAGTCCTCCATTTACGCCCCCTCCCCCAGCTTCTCTCCGCCCCAGCTTCCTCCTCCCCCCCCTAGCTTCTCCCCCCCAGTTTACCCTACCCTTTTAGCTGAGGGGAGGAGAAATCTTGAGGAGGCGAGGGGATGACGTTGAGACATGCCATGTACCAAAAGACATGGCATATATTCTGCAAACTTCTTGCAAAATTTGCACTATTTTGCAAAAATAATCGAATTTAGTTCTAAAAATGAAATGGATTTGTAACATTCGCCCGGAAGTTACATATCGACGGATAACAAAACTAAGTCTTAAGACGACTGGCTAGCGTCTAAACAGAGCTTTGCATGTTTTTCACCGTCTCTACCAAGCCAGTACTTTTCGGTGGTCTTTTCCAACATCGGGTCGACAAAAACGTTACTGCTCTCCGGCTTCGACCAGAACGCTCAAATTAACTGAATTACATGCAAAAATAGTGAGCTCATGGCTGGGTCTCAGTATCCCCAGACCACGAGGTCACTCCTAAAAACAGGGCTACTACTTATTTTATTACTATTGTTTTTGTTCAGTAGATAAAAATCATCATCTCCATCGAAGATGGATCAACCCTTTCCCCCCAACTCCTAGCTTCTCATCCTTATCAAAATGAATCCAGTTGTTAATTAAATTCAATTCAGGACATGACAAGGAGCTAAAAGTTTATACAAAAGGCTAAAAGTTCCAGTCCCGAAACCCTTCCGGATTCTTGAATCCAGTGAATCAAGCTCCTTAAGTTCAATTTCACGCCAATCCGGAAGGCTTGTTCTCACCCTTCACCGTTGTTGGCAACGGCCTTGCAACTATTGTAACAGCACAATAGTTGCAACTCGGAACGTTCTCTGCTATTGTAGTTCGTTGTCGTTTTTCTTTAATCTCAATTTCCGTACTGTTTTCTATCACGGATAAAAGTTGTTCTGTCTTTTTTGCTATTTTAGCTAAAATGACCGTTTCTGACGTTTCTCAGAAATATGACGTCATAATTCGAATTTTTAAAATTTAGAATTCCAGAATCTTCTAGCCTTCACCGTTTGGCCAATCGTTCAAATAACGTCCTTATCCGTTCTAAATCGCCAATTCGGAAGGCTTGCTGCTAAAATGCCGAATTCTGCAGAGACTGCATTTTGGCCATTCTGGTCGAATGTCACATACTCCCCGGACAGTCCGGTCAATGTCCTCATTGAATCGCGCAATGTTCATAAAATGGTTACAGTGTCATCGAACAGAATTTACAAAATGCACGGAATCACTTTTATGCACGTCATATCAACTCACTGCAGAATATAAATGGCATCATACTACATCACTATAGCCCTCAAATTCTTTCATTAATCTGCACATTGAGAATATGACCTAAGATAAAACATGCTTTCTGACTTCCAGTGTCTATTCCCGATTAAAACTTTTTCTCTTAGATTTAAAAAGTGTTGGCTTGCAGGACAGTCCTGCCAACCAACAAGCTAAAATTATCCTACTATGCTCCTTCCCTTCGGAAATCTTGCTTGTTTATTGTCCTGATTATTAAAACTAAGAAACTTTGTGGTCAGAAAGAACAATGCACCAACCTCCCTCTTCAAGAGATTACTCAAGTCTTTCATGTCACCACAAAGTGATCAGTCTTCCTAAGTGATTAAAAACAATCATGCAGGCTGGAATATTTAAATATACTCTTCTCTTAAGCCTTTCTAAATAAATAATAAGTGTCTCTAAAGCCACTTCTGCTAAAATCAAAATGCAAATTTATAAATGCAACAATTTCAGAACTCAACAAAATGTTTCAGTTTTCAATTACAACTTGGTTGCTTGGTTTCTCACTTGAGTTTTTCACACACACAAAACAATTCTGAGTTTTATTTTTCTTCATCATTTCTTTGTTCTCTTCTTTTTCCGTCGTTTAGAAGTTCTAAAACTTCTAAATTCTTCTAATTTTCTTTCTGGTTGCCTCTTGTTTTCTCGACCATTCATCAATGTTCCATTTCCTCCTCCTGCGATGCTGACTCCGCGCTTTCGGTTTCCGTGTCTTGTAGCACGTCGTTGACTATCCTGACGCTGTTGGAAGCCGTCCTCCAACACTTCTGCTCTTCTACCCTTTGCTTACAACAAGGTAGGGGATCCACGTTGGATTCTCTGTTTCTACAGAAGCTGTTGTGGAGACACAACGTCACGTTTCTCTCCAGATCTTCTTTCAGCATCTCTGCCTTCTCATTTCCACTACGCTCACTCGTTCTGGAAATTCTTTTCACAGCGGTGGTCACTGCATTCCGATGAGTCACGAAAGCTCGCTTGAAAGCTCCTGCCCCAATGTCCAGCTGATATCCACTGTACACTCTGCCATGCTTCGACATATGCTTTTTCGCATACTCGTACAACCACGCAGTCATGTTAGCTCTGAACCATGGCATCAATCGTTTTCTTGCCCATATCTTCTTCACTTCCATCGGAATGTTTAGAACTTTGCACATTGTCTCAAAAAGATCTAAATCTTTTAGACAATCTAATTTCCGCAATTGTTCTCTCGTTGGTGCCTCCTGTCTATTATTTTCTCTAACATGAGCTTCCAGCCATCGTATCGCCATCATAACTCCCACTATCACTATTGTTACGGGCTGTGATGAATCTGGTAAACCCATGGAGAGCAGCTCTCCAGAGTCCCAGATCAACATCAGATTACTACGCTTGGGATACCACCAGGTCTGCAACAAGCAGTGGCAAGGAAACTCATCATGCGTCAACATGATGCTCCTCCAATTACGTTTTCCCGAAGCTTCCAGCAATGGTTCCACTTCCATCATCACTCGGTGGATTTCATCATTCTCATCTACTGCATTGTAATCTGTGACAGTTGATCCTCTCTGCTTCTGTTTCTCAAAGTCACTGAAGTTCCCGCTCACATATCCCATGAACTTCTTTCCCAATATTGACTCCAACTCTTCTTTGGTTCTCTCTGGAACTGCTGAGAAAATCTTACACAGTAACTCGTAGGACTTTTCAGACATTCTTGCCAACCTCACGCACTTCGGCACTGAAAAGGCTTGATCCACAATCGTTCTTGTACTCTTCACGTCCACAGCTACGAAATGTACAGGATACCTGCTCTTGCACATTGGAGCCAACGTTGAACCTACCAAAAATCGTGCTCCTGCTGGTCTACAATAATCTTCGCTGTGTCTGATGTTCATTTCTGTTTCGATTGCCTCCCTCCATTTTCCTATGTACTTCTGCTCAGTCTGCAGAACTCCTGGGAATACTTCCACGCTGACGGCTGTGACCATCTCATGTTTCTGTTCTAGATTCAATAGTGACTCTAAAGAACCAAACATGCTGTAGAATCCTAGTGCAGTCACTAGATTCACATCAGTTCCTCCATGGCAATCTGCTATCAGTTCCGTTTCCGTTCTTGCTTTCATCACTACATTTCCAAACAATACCGTCAATTGCTTATGTTGCTTCTCCAGGGTTTTCACACAGTCTAAACTTCCGCAAACGTGACCCTGCAGTCCACAGACTTCCGCCAGACAGCTACCAGGTTTTACCCAGTCTTCTGGTCCCCAGCCAGGCAACTCCACTTTATCTTCTCCGTTGCACTTAGAGGCTGTTATCATCACATTATATATGATGTTAAGGTCACGCAGGTTACAGTCTGCACTCAGTTCCCTCTGTACTTCTTGTGTCGCACGTAATATTGAGTCAGCATTGGGACTAGGACACCATGATGGCCTCATCAATTCCCACACTGTCATCAAGCTCGTTCTCAGTACTTCATCTGGGAATCCCAACCCAAACTCCACTCTCTTGTCGGGTTTTGGTATTGAAGGTGCAGTCACCTCTTCTTCCAAGACCAGTCCCAATTTGGCCTGTGGATTGTTAACGCTCTTGATCGTTACAATTCTGGACGTCCAGAATCTTAGTAACACCGCCTGCTCATAATCAAAGAAGCAATCACGTATGTCTTCACTCAGGAAAGGATTGTACGCTATCCCTATGATTCCAGATACGTAGCTATATGACTTCTTCTTGATCGGTCCACAGTATTCACTGGACTTCGGCAATGCTCCCATAGATTCTTTAGTGAGTCTCAGCTCCTTGTTTGAGAACCTCCTGATCTCATCTATCTTTTTCATGGGTTCCAGTTCTTCAGGTTCTTTCATGTTCACCCTCATCGGTTTACTTTGCTGCATGTCCAGCAATGCCAGCAAGAACAAGGCTTTCGTTCGTTCATCACCTTCCCTCAACATTTTAACACAACTGTTCAGTGCAGGTACTGAAATCTGCTCTATCAGGAATCGAATGAAACAGAGAGCATCTCTCCGCTTCGCACATGCTACTGCTGCTCCTTCCTGGACTATCAGATCCCTCAGATTCGTCACAAGGAACACCTTTTCCTCTTTTGACCTCTTTCTTTCTTCTGAGTCGTATTCTTCGCGAGTCAGTCCCATCATGCACCAGGCGAACCTGAGTTGTAGCTCTGTCCTTACGTAAGGTACTGCCACGAGAGCATGTATTCTCGGCGTAGTCCTCATTTCTTCTTCGAAGTACCTCAATACTACTGCTTTCCATGGAAGGCTCACCAACTGCTCGATCGTCTCCGCCTGTACGTCAGACGACGCCAAAGTTCCGTACGCCCTCTGCTTGAGAGTGGTGAACAAACACACCATCATTGATTCCCACAGTGCTTCCTGCTCGTCTGATCCTCTGGAGATATCATTCGTCCCAACTAATATCATCACACTGAGTATCTTCCCTGGATTCATCAGCTCCACCATCCGATATAATTGGGCAATTGTCGCGCCTCCAAAGGCCATCACCGTGGTGACCCATGAGGTCCTCAAATTCGTTAGCACTCGGACTAAGCTGTCTCCCAATATCAGGTGTGATGTTCCGAGTGGTGGTTGCTGCAGGTTCACAGCCGGGCTCCAGGTAGCTCGATTGAAGCAGGCTCTCGGTTCTGTCTCCGGAACTCCCGTGAAACTATACTTCAATTGATTGTTCTTCTACACGTCTATTACGCGAGATACTTTCTTCGCTGGCATCTTCCTTACTTTTCTCTCTGGGATTCTCGAACTCCCCATGAGTGGTGTCACGTCACTCATCCCTTGTCTGATCACTGTCTGGGAGAGTTGTACTCTGCCCGTATCGTCAATCGTTCCATAGGGTACAGTCACCCCGGAACCTGGTGCATTCTTGTTAGCGACCAATCGTCCAGCTGTCTCTATCAGTCTTCTCACTGTCTGTTCTACGACAGTATCACCCAAGGTGTCACTAGGATCCGGGATTGTTACTCGATTCGTTTCTGCTGGAAGCCGTGTCTCCGTTGTTTGACTCATTTCTCGAGGTGTCAAGAGCTCCATCGGGGACTGCCCACGAGGAATATCCCTTGCAGGTTTCTCCACGGCCGTTGTCAACGCCGCCTGCTTCGATCGCTCTTTGTACTCCTGCCTTAAGCGTTCGATCTCTTGACCTTGCTTTTTGTTGCAGTCTTCAAACAACTTCCTCCACACGTCCCGGTCTTCCTCCATTGCCAGCATGGTCTTCGTCATATCGTCTAACTCCTTCTCCGTTCTTTTCAGCCGATCGTTCATCTCGTCCAGGTCTTGCATGGTTTGGTTCGTCTGAACCTTCTGTGTTACTTTCGCCCTTTTTGGTGGCACAGCTGCTCTCAGTGGTGAACCAGACGAGGTCGCCCCGCTGTTCATCTCCCTATGCATTCTCGTCAGCCCAGGTTTAGGCTTAGAGGGCATTGGCATCTCACCTGGTTGGTAAGTCCTGGAACTTCCCAACCCAGGCTCATTCGCCCAGTCATTCCCTGAGAGAGCCCCGTTTCTCCACCTCATCACTCTCATGTTCGGGCGGTCTAGTACTCCTCTTTTTCCATATGCTGCCATCAACAGGACTTCCGTGGGGCGGTCCCCACGGTTGTCGTGCCCCAAGATGTTGATCAAGGCGGTCAGCAACATGACCACCTCTGGGTCCTCCAGAGCGAAGTCTCGTTCGATCAGCCGACGATAGATCGCATCTACCATCGGTCCCACATATGCCTCTGCCAGATCCATCAATTCGTCCAGGTTGAAATTGTCCATACTTGTTCTTTCCAAATTTGATTTGATTCGATTTGATAACTTGACTCAAGTGAGTAATTTAAATGATCAATCAGGATCTAGAAAAGAAATCACGAATGTCACCCTTGTCAATTTCACCTTAACATACATCGTTAAAATTTGCTTAAAGACAGTTCAGATAAAAAGATATTTATCCTAAAATTTATTAAAATCAATTGGTTTCTAAAATTTTGGAATACGACCTAAGATTGGACAGTCCAAACTTTGGATCTATTCCCAAAATCGTCATTTAGTTGTTCGTGGTCACTAACCCCTACTTACCCATGATCTTAATAACCTAACACATAACATAACTTAACATAACACACATATCACATATCACATGTAACTTGGTCTTTGGCCTAACACCCTCTCGCACATCACTCAGCCTATACTTAAGTAATATTTCTTATGTAGATACACCTGTACGTTCGTATCAGAGAATATCACGTGTACAAGCGCGCACAATTCCCGAGGATGCAGTCTTCCTCTGTTTGGATCGTACACTGGAAGCGAGAGCTCCTTCACGTCCATTTCCACAAGGAAGTCCCTCAGCCTCGCCAAAGACAAGACTAGATTTTCTGGGTCCACGTGCTGCTTCTCTGTCGCCCTTGTTACCAGGAAGCATAAGTACTTTCCCGGTATCTGCGACACCGCCGGAGGTAAGGCTGCAACGTCCCCTATCCCTGGTCTTTGCTTCCAAAGGAATTCCACGTTTTTGTATTCCCTCTTAAAATCTGCCGCTAGCGCCGTCCTAAAACTCATGTCTGCGGTGATCGCTATCGCACATGTTCTGTTTGTGAGTATGAAATCACTATCTGTTAGTACTATGTTACTTGAATATTCATTTGGTAAGTTAAAATATGACTCAACTACCCTGCCTATGTCAGGTTTCTTAGGTTCTTCGCCTGTTTCTGCTTCTAAGTCTCCTGTTTCTCTTGCTACTCTCAATTTTTTTATTATCAAGTTTTCAGTGTGGGTAAGTCCTACCCCCACTCCCCGGACAAAAATATCCATCGGCGTCCCCGTCGATCGCATACCGGGTATTAAGTCAAGATTAGAAGCTGGAATGAGTAATCGTCCTTCCTGGGCAGCCCAGGAAGGATCGTCTCGTTCAGTCTTGATGTATTTCATGCTTTCACGATCTACATCTTGAATCGTGACGCTGGTCTTCCCTGGATCCGAGGTCGTTTCATTCAGCCACTCTAAGACACGCAGGTTCGTGAGATCATTTCTGTTGGACTCCGATTGCTCCTCATCGAACTCTACTTCGGGTTCCGATCTGTCCTCGATCCATTCCTGGTCGTGATCATCCACTATGTCAATGTCTTGTGAGACTGTTATGCTCTCTAGACCTACCACTTCTTCCACTATCTTTTTCAGATCTATCTTGTCTACTACATAGTCGTCACCGTAACGGTTGTATTTCTTTCTAGGTCTTTTCCCGTCGCCTTGTCGAGTCTGCATCGTGAACGGGAGATCTGGATCCATATTTTTGGGAACCTCAGTCTGTTCGGGATCCTGCCAATCTTCCTCCGCGTAAGGTAAGGTTTCATCATCCGCTTCTATCACCTCATTTGGATCCAGGTCCAGTGGTGTATTCGTTCCCTCCTCTATTACCTCATTTCCATCATTATTCTCCCTGGTGCCTTTCTCGTTGACCTCGCTGTCAGGGTCTTTGTACACTTCTCTATCCAGATCCCTTGCGTGGGTTTCTACAAGCAGTGTGTGGATCGCAAGTTCTGACAGTTCTGATCCCGAGCTCGAGTCCCTGTCTGAGTATGTGTCCATACTCAAATTCCTGGAGCTGTCCTCCATTGAAGCGTCTGTGATGGAGTCCACTCCCTCCTTCAGATCAGGTCCATACCTTCTCCGCATCCATCTAAACTCCCCGGACAAAACCTTGTTCTCTAGGTCCTGTTTCTCGTCAGGAATTTTCTCGTCTATCTCGGACTCCCCGGACAAATTTTCTTGTGCCGGGTGCTGATCTTGTGATCTTTGATCTTTCTCTTTATCCTTCTCCCCGGACAAATAGTCTTGCAGCAGATTTTGTTTTACAACTTCACCCTTTTCATCCCGGTCCACAAAGGTGACAGTTTTTTTTTGCTTGCCGCTCTCCTGTTCTTTTTGTCCGTAAGAAGTACTGGTTAAAATCTCTTGGGGTATTGAGGATACCAGTTGCTGAACTATTGTCCTACAATCCCTCTCGTTCTCTTCGTGTTGTCGTCTGGACGGCATGATCTTTACTTTCTCCCTGACTGTTAGCGATGCCACTGCTGCCGTCCACTCGGGGTCATCTCTGGTCACTTCTCTCTCTAACAATCCACCCAGCATCCGCATCACTTGTGGTGTGACTTGCACCGTTTTATCCAGTAATGAGAGGCTGTTTATATTCATGCGAGAGAGTTCTTGCTGGACCAGGTTCGAGCGCAGCAGCAAATCCAAAGGGATCGGGTCCCCCTTTGACAGGATCTTTATCTCAGCTGCTTTCTCTACAGGTAATTCAGGATGTCCTGGAATTGGATGTCCAGACCTATCCAACCATCTCGTTAAAGGAAGCGCTTCATAAGTTTCTTTGTCTAGAAACGAGAATCCCTCTTTTATTTCCGCCTGATTGGCTTGCTTCTGCTCCAACCTTTCATAGAACTCAGTTTTCTTGCTGAGGCTATCAGCATTTTGGTGTTTATCGCGCATCCTATGCTCGATTATCATATGGTAGCCATCCAATCTTACTATCCATCTACCAATATAACTCTGATCCATCGAGTAGGTTTTCAACCAGGATAACGCTCTGTTGTCCACGCGTAACTTGAAGGGAGCGCTCCCCAAGTATGCACGGTACTTTTCCACAAAGGTGACCACTGCAAACATTTCTGCTTTTGGTGCGCCATATTTCATCTCTGTGTCACTCAGGACCTTGCTGCCGTATGCAATGGGACGGAGAACTGTTCTTCCGTTCCATTCTTGCTCCTGATGCAAGATTCCTGAGATGGCCACCACCGATGCGTCTGTGTCAAGAACATACATGCCCTTTTCTGTGGGCATGCCTAGCACTGGCGCTTCGCACAGTTCCCGCTTTATGTTCTCGAAAGCAACTTGTGCTTCCTCGTTCCATTCGAACTTCTTCCCTTTGTTGCGCATCAGCTTCTGCATCGGATATACTTTGTCCGCATATCCCTTAATGAATTCTCGGTAGTAATTGGCAAACCCCAGGAAGCTCATTAGCTGTGTGTCCGTTCTCGGAGCCTTCCATGTCAGCACAGCCTCTACTGCCTCCGGATCTGGCCTTACACCATGCCTGTCCACCATTCTTCCCAAGTACTTGATCGAATCCCTAAGGATTTCACATTTCGATGGTTTGCATTTCAAGCCTGCTCTTTTCATACATCCGAAGACCTCATCGAGCCGATCAATGTGATCCTCCAGGCTCGGTGTCGCTATGACTACGTCATCCACGTAGCACATCAAGAGATTCCCGTACTTTTTGGTCACTCCTGTCAAAGCCTGAGCCATCAGTCTTTGAAAAGTGGCCGTTGCATTGCACAAGCCAAACGGCATCCTCTTCCACTGGTACAATCCCAATTCACACGCGAATCCGGTTTTCTCTCTGTCCTTCTTTCGCAGAGGGACCTGCCAGAAGGCAGAACCTAAGTCCAATGTGGTGAAGAACTTGGCGTCACCAAGTTTAGATAGGCTCTCGTCTATTCGCGGTATCGGGTACGCATCTTTAATCGTTACCGCGTTCAAGTAACGAAAGTCGCAACAAAATCTAAGCTGCCCCCCTTTCTTTTTCGCCATTACTACTCCGCAAGCCCACGGCGATTTCGAGGGTTCTATCATGTCGTATTCAAGTAACATTTCTATTTCTGCTCGGCTTGCTTCCGATTTCTGTGGCGTCATTCGCCTTGCGCCTTCCCGATGGGGTACGGCGCCTTCCTCTAGTTCGATTTCGTGTTCGACGAAATTACAACAACCGATATCCGCCTTATGTTTTGAAAATACATCAGCGTTCCGATTTAGGAGGTCCCGCAATTTTTCAAAGTCCCCCTCACCTATTTTCCCTTTTAAGTGTTCTATCTCTGGCAAAACCGGTTTGTCAGATTCTAATTCATATGACGAGGGGCGTTCCGGAAAATTCGAGCAGCTTGACAAGCCGTCGTCCGTTTCGGATTTCATTGAAAACAATTTATGAATAGATTTTAATTCATTAATCCTCTTTAAAATTTTATCTTTATTGGCATGATAAGGACAGTCTTTCACATTATATTTCTTCAAGTTTTGTGTCTCTTCATAGTCGGTCCTCATCGGCAATGCGTAACCAAGCTTCTTTCCACGCTGGATTGAAACCGTGGTGTCCAGTGTGTTCAACAACACACTGACACACAGTCCGTTTCGCGTTACCGAGAAGCTCCGGCCTAAAATCACCGAACTCTGACTATTTGGATTCGGTACTAAGCACACCTGTTTACTATCACTTAACGAATTTAAATTTCTCATTCTAAAAATTGCTACCACAGCTTGTCCTGGTTGTAATTTTACTTTTCTATCCAAAAAAACTGGTACCTTATTTTCGTCTGTTATTATCCTATTAATTGGTCTCTTAACATACTTTCGGTCCGGGTTTCTAATCCGTATTAGACCGTTGTTCAAGTCAATCATCACGTCAAAGTTCCTGACAAAATCTCTGCCCAAGATGAATTGGTCGGCGTCGTCCAGATTCTCTACCACCAGGAAGCTCATCCAAAGGTTCCGTCCTCCCATGTGAAGGACCGTCACCGGTGTTCTTCCGGCTACGTAGATAGCTCCTCGATTTGCAGCGGCTAGTCGGAGATTCGTAGGAATCAGATCTTCCCGCGTGAAGCCCATTCTTTCCCAGGTCTTTATCGGCATCACACTCACCACCGCGCCTGTGTCTAGAAGCCCTGTGACTCCAATCTTTGTTCCGTTGGTGTCGAGCAGATGTGCTGTCACATCTGCTTCATATCCAATATGTACTGCGTCTTGTTCCATCATGGCGTCATGGCCTATCCTGCGGACTTTGAGTTCCTCTTCACCCAAATAGATCTGCCCCATTTGGTCATCATCTGTTGTTATGTAGGTCCTGGTGTAAATACTGATTCCATCCACGTTCAGCATTATTTGATACGGCCCATAGACCTCCAAGTAGCGTCCATGAAGTTTCTTCATGCGAGGGCCACCCGTCGTTAGTAGTGCTCGCACAGCTCTCGACTCAGTGCGTGGCTCCACCTGCCTCAGATAATCTGCATATGTGTCCAAATGCATTAAAGTGAACTCTGATGGTTCACTCAAATTTCTTATTACCTGGTGTCCAGCCACTGAGATTATCGACTGTATCTTCTTTCCTTGCGGCGCCATGCCGAACCTCTTACCGGAGATCACTTTAAGTTTCATATCTAAACTGCTTGGTGTTTTCGTCTCCTCGAACTCCGTTGCTTCGAAGGTATTCAGTTGCTCCTGAAGCTTTTCATTTTCCAGTTCAAGTTTCACTTTTTGTTCGATCTCCTTCGTCACCAATTCCTGCTGTACTCTATTTAGAGCATCCTTTGCGGCTGCTTTATAATCGATCTTGAAGTCATCGGCCGCAGTTGCTGGTTCCGGTTCACGTTCTTCTTCTGTTACCGCTTGCATTTTCTTTGCCGCCAGCTCTTGAGGTTTGTCCTTCCTGCGTGCCTCTGCTTCGTTCAAAAGTCGAGCTTTGCTTGCTTTCACTCCTGACAAAGCTTCTTCATGCCTTGGATGCTTGATGTCTGCCACTGCATCCCAGAATTGCGGACAATCTGATTTAAAATGACCTTCCAAGTTGCAAAAGAAACATCTCGGGCCGAATTTCGCAATTACTCCTCTCATGAAATCCTCATGTTCCAACTCTGACGCATCTTCTTCCTCGAGGCTAAAGCCTATTGCTTTCATGCCTTGTTTATAAGCTGGGCATGCTGACACATGATGGTCTGTTGAACTACAATTGGCACAAGAGCGTCTCTTGTCCATATCGTCCCTCGGTTTGTACCAATTGTTCCCTTGGTTCGCTGGTCCGTTGTTAAAATTGCCATAATTGTTCTTGTAATATCCAGATCTCGAAGGAGGTTTCAACAATAGATACTCTTTCGATTTGAGCCTCAACTCCTCCGGTGTTGGCGCATTAGTTGATAGTGGTGTGTAATGCGTTGCTAGCATCGTACGAAGTTCATCGTTTTTCACACCATCGATGAATTTTGAGGCTACGGTCAGGTTCATCCTTCGGTTTGACTCATCCGGTTGGCTGCGTCTTCTCAGCATTTCCAAATCATCGAGAAACTTGTCTATGGTTTCATCTTCTCGTTGCCTCCGTTTCTCGAAGCGCATCATCGCCTGGTGCCCCTGCACCCCTGATCCGAAACGGTTTAACAAGATTTCGAAGATTTTCTGTGCAGTGTCACGTTGATACTGTTTCTTAGCCATGACACAGTTTAGGGCTGTCCCTTCTAAGTTGCTGGTGAGCGCGCTGCATTCCTGTCTCTCAGACAAGTCCTCTTCCTCGAAATGCAGCTTCATTACCTCTATCCAGGTATCAATACAGCCATCAGATTCATCTTTATAGCATCTCGGCTTTTTAAAGACTCTTCTGGACTTCTCACTGCGTTCATTGGTTCTAGATAACCTCGTCAGGAATGTCTCCAGAGACCTGTTCAGGGGTTCAAATGCTGTGGCCATTGCCGTAGCATCCCTTGAGTGTCCCGCTTGAGTGTCCTCACACCTCGTCGAAGGCTCTGTGTGCGGTGCATCCCTGCAATCCGAATCATCGCGAGCACTTCCCGCTTGGCCCACGTGACCCCTCCTCGGGCTTATATGCCCCCTGTTGCCGGAGTCACTTCTTCCAGTCGCCTGTGCGCCTTGCGTTGGTCGTTCGTTAGAGGTTCGTCTGTTCCCCGTTGAACTTGCTCTATTGTTCGGGCCCCATGCTCCATTATCCCTTGTGGCATAGCCTGATGAACTGCCTCTGCCTCTAGTGGATCCATACGTCTTCCTCTTTTGATGTTCATTGAAGTTCACCTTCGGTTCCCTGCTAGGGCCTGCCGAATTCGGTTCTCCTTCTTTTGGTGCACTTTTGCTGCTTAGTAGCCCATCCAACCTATCCATGATAGCTTGAGTTCGCCTCTCCATCATCGCATCTATCTTTGTGTCAAGAGTCCCAAGAGACTGCTCTTGCTGTATTCTTAACTTCTCCATGTCGGCTCTTAAGCGTAACTCCCTCTGTTCCGCTTCTCTTGTCATTCGCGACAAGTTCCTCGTCATGTGTTCGTCCGTTCTCTCTTTCAAGCGTTTTTCGCTCCTGTCAACTTCTTGTCTGTTGCGGTTTATTTCTTCCCGCAGCCTTTCTCTCTCAATGTGAACTGCTCTTTCTAGTTCACTCATCCTTATTGACATTTGCTCGTTTTGTTCTCCTAAACTGTCCACTATGTTGTTTAAGGCTTCCTCTAGTGCTGCCCCGTTATCCACCAGTGGCGTTACTAGTGGTGGTGTAACCCTGTCGGTCCCAGGTAACTTCGTGCTTGTCGAGATCCGGGCCTTGACTCTCTGCCTCGACGTCTTTTCATTGTTTGTTTCAAGATCATTTGACGCGTTGCCGAGCCCTCTGGTTCTATTCTCACCAGGTTCTGGCTCCGAACTTGCCCTCATCGTGAAGTCTTTTGACTGGCCTGGTGTGTTTGCTTCTTTGCTTATTGTTGTCACCACACCAAATTTGTCCGTGGTTCCAGTCTCTCTTCCGACGTGTGCCTCACTCTCTTGGACTGAACTATTGAGGCTGACTTGAGATCCATAGTCCCCTTGCTCCTCTTCATCTTCTTCCTCCTGGGACTCACCATCGTTGCCTGCTCCTCCTCCCATGCTGAATGGAAAGATGTTCCCGAAGGTGTTCTTCATTCTTTCTGAGAATGATGATGACGTTGTTTGTTTCCCAGTTCCACCTGCCATCATAGTGTTGTCTGTCGGAGATCTTCTCGTTGTCGCTACCTCAGTTGAGATGTCGGACAGTTCCGACATCTCTTCTCGATCCAATGTCCCGGTGGAAGTGGCAAGATCATGGCCTTGTTCTACCGGGGTAGATTCACTCGCCAGCCTTCTGCCTCTCCCTTCCAGTTCATTTATTTCCTGGTTGTCATTCATGGTATGGTCCGTATTGACCTCCACTTCTAATGGTTCTCTTCGCTCTTCTGAGGTCTTTTGACTTCTCGTTTCAACCATTCTGCCTGAAACCGTTCCCCTTTTGTTAGACCGGGATTGCTTGATCCAATCCACAAAAGGATCGGTCATCGTTTTTCTTTGCTTTTCAGGTATGAATTTCCTAGATCTATTACCTCGTTTTGGTATCCTTGACTTGTCTAAACTCATTCTCTATTTGTCACTTTCCAATGCCTACTCTTAACTCAATTGCTAGAGACCTTATAGTCTTATTAACAATAATAATGACACAACACAATAAGTTTCACCAAATTATATTAAATAGTGACCACGAATCCCTGTATGTTATCAGAGTACAGTTTGTATAAAATTTATTCGCACTAATCGATTATCGGTCCAAAGATTTGGAAACTAGCACAATATGATGTTATCAATCAATTTAAAAGATAGTGTATTCACTACCCAATCAAGCACAATTTACGTTGATTTAAAATCAAAAATCTGTATCAAAAATATATATTGACACAATATGAATGTATATATGATAAAAACAAAAAAAAACGTATGTGTTTTGTACTCTTGGTCGGTCGTAGTACAATAGTCGAACCTGTCTTTTAAAGAAAAAGCTTTCCCTGCTTGGTGCTGCACCAAACAGACAAAACTTTGAAGGCAGTGATTTTCTCAAGTGGGCGTCTATTGAACCCACCGAGTACTGTGTTACCTATCTGCCTTCGGACTGCCCGAGCTAGACCTACTAAAATCCTCAGGGCAGTCACTTTTCCCAAAAACGTATTATGTCCAATCCACACCAATGAATCACGTTCTTTTTAATTTAGACTTAGTGTCGCGAATATCCGAGTTTGGACTTGTTTTGTATTAGTCTTGTTCTTATCGAAAGGCAAGTTACCAGTGCAGTCACTGATACCTAGCCTGTGTCTTAATGACTTAATACCTCTCACTTTTTAGTCTTTCTTTCGTCTACCTAAGTCCTTAATAAAATAATACCCCTCCGGATTTGCACAAATAGGACCCTTCCGGATTTGTCAGAATCTAGACCCCTCCGGATTGGGACCCCTCCGAGTTAGTTAATATAAGACCCCTCCGGATTTGGACCCCTCCGAATTAGCTACTATAAGACCCCTCCGGATTCGGACCCCTCTTGTAAAAACTTTGACCCCTCCGGATTGGGAGCCCTCCGATTTTGTAAAAGTAGCTTTTAGGAGATTTCCCTTTTTCAACCTATACCCCTCCTGATACGTTCTGTGTTGCTATTATGCTGTTTGAATTAACTGGGAAGGTTATAGGGTCCTTTCCTAGACCCCTCCGGATTGAAGTTAAGGCACTTATTTGACAATTCACACTAACGGTGAAGGGTCTTATCGCTTACCTAATTTCGACTCTATTATGGTTGTCTTGTGCCTTCAGCTCTCCCTTTCCGTCTAAAACTGTCCTAAGTTACTTAGTTCAATCGCTATCAACTTTTGGTAAGGGTATAAGGGCTTTTCAGAAAAATCTGTAAAACGTGAAGGGGGTACCCCTCCGGATTTGTGTAATCTGCTAAAAACAATCTCAAAAAACTTTCTCGCTCGTTTTTCCGAAAAATTTCTGATCCTATCAGTAAGCTCAGCTAATTTCTGATCTATTGGTACCAAGATCAACTCGATATACTCAGTAGTTCTAAAGTTATTAACCAAAACGTCTTTTTTCCAAATTCAAAAATTTTCTCTCCTATAGGTTCCGCCTTACTTTTTTTGCAAATCTGGTCCTTTCGGCCTAAAATTTATTGATCCGAGCTCAGAAGGCCTATACTCTTCTAGTTCAATACAAAAAAACCCGAATTAAAACGCTTTTGTAGAAAAAATTTGCGAAAAACTATGCTACCTGGACCCCTCCGGATTGGTGAATCTACCAAATCAAACACGTTAAGTTCGATTTCTCTGCAACCCGGAAGGCTTTCGGGTAGCGGGTTTTAAAACTCGTAGATTCACTAGTGGACGTTGTCCAAACAACTATTTTTACTGTCCTAACTCAAAAATTTCAAAAATTTTCTGATTTTATAGCGTTTCTTACTATCAAAAAATGGGAAAATTTGGTTTTTGGTACCAAACTAGTTCTAACCACTTCCGAACTAAAGTTAACCGGTTCTACTTGTTATAGTAGTGCAGTTACGATGTAACACACTAACTTAGCGCTTTTTTCCGTTTCAAAAAATATCGATATCTCAAAAATCGCGACTTGTGGGGGGATCAAAATATAATAATTTTGACCCTAAAAACCGGTCAGTTTTCGTTGTTTTTGGCTGAAAATCGATATAAGACTATTAATATAGGCTATATAAGTAATAATATTTGGAATACTATACCCCTCCGGGTTTGTTTAATCTCCGAATTAAGGTGCTTAACTCGGATATTCGCAGTTCGGTGAAGGGTCACTACAGTGCAGCACTGTCGAGCCCCCCACAGATTACTATCCTACTTTTTGTACCAAAAGGGATACAAAACTTGTTAACGATACCCAACAGTCGACTGTAGTTGTCGTTGAGCCTCTTCCTGTTGTTCCCTGTACTGCTTGCCGGATCGGTCTTCACCCAAGACCCTTCCGAATTGAGCGCAAATCAGCTGACCCGTCCGGATTGAGCGCAATTTATCATTAACGTGCTTAAATGCTCAAATAACCCTACAGTACAAGCCTCACAAACGGGCTACAAAAATGATCGTAACGATCCTGACTGATATAAATGCCTGTAATAACAATATATCTATCAACAACAAACGGGGGGGTTGAATCACATCTTGTCTGGGGGGATGATTTCTACTGATTTTTTACTTTTTTACTGTTTTTGGTTTTTTCGGTTATTTTTTATGTTTTTTGTTTTTCTTGGGTACTATACTACTTTTTGTTTGGTTTTACTTATATCTTTAAGTGTTTTTGGTCACAAACCACTCAGGGGACGAGGGGTTCGCGATTCCCCCCACCCTTCCTGGTTCGTGAATTTTCGGTCTTAACTAAGTTAAAAAAACTATTCACGGCAATCCGGAAGGCCTCCGCGTTCCGAACTACCCTTCCGCCCCGGCGGTTTAGGCCTAATAAGGGCGTTAATGTGAGCATCCGCTCGGCGCGGAATGCTTGTTAACGGTTCTGCCGGTCATGATGTTAAAAAAGAATAACACCCAGGAGCGCCATAAAAACATACATGTAACATTCGCCCGGAAGATACATATCGACGGATAACAAAACTAAGTCTTAAGACGACTGGCTAGCGTCTAAACAGAGCTTTGCATGTTTTTCACCGTCTCTACCAAGCCAGTACTTTTCGGTGGTCTTTTCCAACATCGGGTCGACAAAAACGTTACTGCTCTCCGGCTTCGACCAGAACGCTCAAATTAACTGAATTACATGCAAAAATAGTGAGCTCATGGCTGGGTCTCAGTATCCCTAGACCACGAGGTCACTTCTAAAAACAGGGCTACTACTTATTATATTACTATTGTTTTTGTTCAGTAGATAAAAATCATCATCTCCATCGAAGATGGATCAACCCTTTCCCCCCAACTCCTAGCTTCTCATCCTTATCAAAATGAATCCAGTTGTTAATTAAATTCAATTCAGGACATGACAAGGAGCTAAAAGTTTATACAAAAGGCTAAAAGTTCCAGTCCCGAAACCCTTCCGGATTCTTGAATCCAGTGAATCAAGCTCCTTAAGTTCAATTTCACGCCAATCCGGAAGGCTTGTTCTCACCCTTCACCGTTGTTGGCAACGGCCTTGCAACTATTGTAACAGCACAATAGTTGCAACTCGGAACGTTCTCTGCTATTGTAGTTCGTTGTCGTTTTTCTTTAATCTCAATTTCCGTACTGTTTTCTATCACGGATAAAAGTTGTTCTGTCTTTTTTGCTATTTTAGCTAAAATGACCGTTTCTGACGTTTCTCAGAAATATGACGTCATAATTCGAATTTTTAAAATTTAGAATTCCAGAATCTTCTAGCCTTCACCGTTTGGCCAATCGTTCAAATAACGTCCTTATCCGTTCTAAATCGCCAATTCGGAAGGCTTGCTGCTAAAATGCCGAATTCTGCAGAGACTGCATTTTGGCCATTCTGGTCGAATGTCACAATTATAATGGATTATAATTGATTTTTATTTCAAAATAATCGATTATAATGGAAAATTTGGGAAAAAGAATCGATTTCAGTGACAAAAAAATGGATTATAATCTATTATAATGAATTATAATGGCTTTTTGTTTTTCAAAAAAATCGATTTTAATGACAACATAATCGATTACGTGGTCTAAATTTGCCACAATAATGGATTATAATGACAACAGTTTAGACAACATTTTTCCCCATTATAATCGATATCCATAGAACTCCGGTGCGGGCAGTATATCCAGTATAAGAAAACGTTGTTGTTTCCACCATCTTCTAAATATAAAAAAGGGGTCAAAATTGTTCTGATGCCTTTTCGATGATGCTCACCCGCACCGGAGTTCCATGGATAATAATCGATTATATTGAATTGTCGTGGTCTGTCTCAATTAACTTCGATGATAATCAAGTATAACCGATTAAAAATGTATTTAATGAAACTATTTTTCTAATCAATAAAAACTGAATATAATCGATTATAATCGAATATTCTTGAAAAAAAATGAAACTTGTTTTTGAGGCAAAATAATCCATTTTAAATCGATTATAATCGATTATAATGTAATTTTTTGAGGGGTTATTCTTGAAATTTACAACTTTGTTCAAAATTATCTCATTTCCTGTTCAGTGCAGTTTCTACAAATTACGTTCACTAAAAAGTTACATTCCAGAATAAAATTTATATTTTTTTGTCTACTTCTTTTTAATTCATCGCAGACAACTTTTTTCCATTATAATCGATATCCATAGAACTCCGGTGCGGGCAGTATATCCATTATAAGAAAACGTTGTTGTTTCCACCATCTTCTAAATATAAAAAAGGGGTCAAAATTGTTCTGATGCCTTTTCGATGATGCTCACCCGCACCGGAGTTCCATGGATAATAATCGATTATATTGAATTGTCGTGGTCTGTCTCAATAAACTTCGATAATAATCAATTATAATCGATTAAAAATGGATTTTAATGAAACTATTTTTCTAATCAATAAAAACCGAATATAATCGATTATAATCGATTATTTTGGAAAAAAATGAAACTTGTTTTTGAGGCAAAATAATCCATTATAAATCGATTATAATCGATTATAATGTAATTTTTTGAGGGGTTATTCTTGAAATTTACAACTTTGTTCAAAATTATCTCATTTCCTGTTCAGTGCAGTTTCTACAAATTACGTTCACTAAAATGTTACATTTCAGAATAAAATTTATATTTTTTTGTCTACTTCTTTTTAATTCATCCGCGGTTTAACTAGTTTAAAAATACACTTCAAAAATACACTTTAAAGAATACACTTCATTTCACTGTTTTTTTAACTATAACCCTAATAAAACTAAATTTTCAGGGGTTTGAATTAGACTTTAATAGCTTCCCCCTCCGGAGTTCCATGGATAATAATTGTATGTTTTTTTAACCCTGTTTCCGCCCCCCCCCCCAGTTTAACACAAACCCTCCCCCCGCCCAGTTAAGCCCCCAGTTTACTACCCCCCCCCCCCCGCTTACTCCCCCTGCCACCATTTACCCTCCCCTAGTTTACCTTACCCTTTTAGCTGAGGGGGAGGGGGAAGTTTGAGGAGGCGAGGGGATGACGTTGAGACATGCCATGTACCAAAAGACATGGCATAAGTTCTGCAAATTTCTCGCAAAATTTGCAATATTTTGCAAAAATACGCGAATTTAGTTCTAAAATTAAAATGGATTATAATGGATTATAATTGATTTTCATTTCAAAATAATCGATTAGAATGGAATATTTTGGGAAAAATAATCGATTTCAGTGACAAAAATAATGGATTATAATGGATTTTTATTTTTCAAAAAAACCGATTTTGATGACCACATAATCGATTACGTGGTCTAAATTTGCCACAATAATGGATTATAATGGATTATAATGGATTATAATGACAACATTTTAGACAACATTTTTCCATTATAATCGATATCCATGGAACTCCGGTGCGGGCAGTGTAGTTGAGTTACTTTTTTTCATTAACGCCATAAAAATTACCTCTGTTCCTCTTTTGTTCTGATGATTTTCGAAATCCAATTTGTAGCTCAACGTAATTGATTAGTAACTAAAAATCAAACTGACGACAGAGTTCGTGAAATCGATTTCAGTTCACTCTAAATTAGAAATTAGCTAATAGAACAAATAGCGCGTCAAAAAATGCGCGTGATGTTTTTATCGTTAGCTCCAGGGAATTGTAAACATTTAGAAAAATATATCACTACATATATCTAATAAAATACATTGCTACCTGGGGGCGCAAAAGAATAAACTTATTATCAATTTTTTTTGTGTAATCACAAAACGGCTCTTTTTCCTTTTCCCTTTTTCCTTTTCCTGAAAATTTACATACAGACTAATAAGGCCACGACAAACATATTTGGTCCTCATACTCAACCTCGTAAAACTACTCGTTACACTAATATTTTGAAGCTCGTGTGAGGTGGGGGGGAAAAGGAAAAAGAGCCCACAAAACCTTAACTCATTTTGTTTTTAATAACTTTAGTTGCTTTACTTTTTTACAATTAGGTGAAGAAATACGGCTTTTTCTTACGATATTCCGTCAGCAATTGTCCCTCATGAAAAAACTGAAGTAGTTAATAAAGTCAAGCACGGACAAAGTTTGCGCGCATTTTCAAATGAAAGATTGCTCATCAACCTTGTATCATTTTGTTGTATTTTTGATTTCCTGAAGGCTTAAGATAAATAGATTCAGTTAAGTTGTACTTGTGACCTTTAAATGCATATTCATGAGTTCTGCTTAATTTTCACTCGAAATAAAATGAGAGAAACATCACGAAATTAAACAAAGTAACTGTTTTAGAACAAATGTGAAATATGTTAGCAAATGTTTACATACACGCTGTTGTAAAATTGCAGCTTCCTAGCGAGCTTGAAAACAATTTAGGGATAAAATGAACCAGGAAATTGTGGTTTAAGAGTTGAGACAAAAGTCTAGGGAATATATGTCGATGAAACCAAATAAGTACTCGTACTCAGAAGGCAGGAATATGCAAGGGGGAAGCCAACCTCAAAAGTCGTCATGGTACAAGCCGAGAGATGATATGGATAAACGTAGGTCATGCGCAAATTGATCATCACGTAGTGGATTGCAGGACATACAAACAGGGCATGAAAAGTCTGAGATACGCACCGGATGAAGAGGACATGAGGAACACGAGTTTTACAGTAGCTTAATCGTCGAAATAGGCTCTAAATGCTTCTTCTGTAATCAAGAAGGCCATTTCAGGATGGAATGTCCGTTAATTTGGGAGGCTGTAAAAAATCAATATCATCTCAAACACAAATTAGCACTGGCTGCGGTACAGAATACGAGGAACAGACAAGCCGAAATCGATTTAATTAACACGGGGCAGCGAGTGGGGAAGTAACAACAAAGACGGTGGAAGCGGTAACGCAAGTCAAGACTACCATGGATGCCGAGGCTCGGAAGTCACAGGAGATAAACTACGAGAAAGCTGCTGCAGAAGCAATCAACAAAGTAAAACAAAACTTGGCTACAACAGAAATCGAGCAATGACTGAGGCAGGAGATAGAAGCAGAAAATGAATGAGACACTCTGCAGAACAATCCCAGTGCCGGAAGCCACAGAGAGTGCAACAAAGGGTAAACAGAATGATCAGACGATAATGCACATTGATGTGTGCGCATATTACTTGAGTGCACCAAGCCTGCAAACCACTTCTAGAGCCGTGAGGGCACTACTAACAGGGGGTAGCAGCAAATTTGTTCGCGTCGACATTAGATACACGGAAGCATGTGGTCCACATGAGGTAATGCTAAACATAGACAGAATAAACATCTACACGAAGACAATGATAACATGTGATGAAGTCCTAGCCGGACAAATCTACGTAGGTAGAGAAGAACTAAGAGTGAGATCGATTGGACACTGTGCCATGTTAGAAAAAGACGCGATGCACATCGGGACAGAAGCAGACATATCTGGGCACGTACTAGACACAATCGGAAAGAAAACTCAATTGCGTGGGTTATTGGACACAGGAGCGATCTTGAGTGTTATACCAATCGAAACATGGAAGAAGATGGGCTTCGACAAAGGCGACTTGATAAACTCGAGAATACGACTGTCGGCAGCAAACAAAGGGGCGCTACGGGTACTAGGTAGAACACCAATAATAGCCCTAAACTTGGGGGAACGCAACTTGTGGATGAGTTTCTTCATGGTGGAGAATCTAGATGAGTCTGACCAATTCATTTTGGGCAGAGACTTCCAAATAGTCAAAGTGCCAATTCCAAATAGTCAAAGTGCTGCTTTTTTAGGAAGATCCTTCTCAATAACCAAGAGTGACCTCCCCGTCAATGTATTGTTGAATACACTTGATATACCTATCACAATCTAGAGGGGAAGGAAATTGGAATACGCTCTTCCTGTGAAAACTCGAAACAAAATGACTGAGACTGTAAAAGAAAACGAAGTTCTTGATTGCACGAATCGTAGGGATGATGTTTGTGTCTTGAGAAGATTGAAGAAAATAAAATATTCATCTGGTCTTGTGAAATCGCTAAATTCAGAGACAGATGATGGACTATCAAGCTGTTCGAAATTTCCGGAAAGAGCAAGACTAGAAGAATTAGAAGCGGAAAAACCGGTTTTACCAGAGACAGAGCACTTGAGGGGTAAGGCAACGGACGAACAGCTTGAACAGCTAGAAGCCATCAAGGACGTACTAGATCGAAACGAGGACGTTTTTTCGAAACATAAGGCAGACAGTGGATGTTGTAACTTCTTTGAGCATGAAATAGAGCTTGAGGAGTCGGCGGTACTACATAGGGATGGGCGAGGTGTATGACCCCTAACAAATGGGATGCAAGTAGAAAAGAAATAGAAACCCTACAAGAGTATGATATGATAGAACCATCCAAATCACCATGGGCGTGTGGAGTAGTGATGGCTAAGAAGAAAGGCGGCCAACTAAGGTTTTGTTGGGACTTTCGGTATCTGAACTCCTTCACGGTGAAGGATGCCTATCCCATACCTAGATTTGATGAGAGCCTCTCGAAGTTAGGGGATGCAAACTTTTTTACAACTCTAGATTTAGGATCAGCTTTTTGGCCGGTTCCACTGAGGAAGCAAGACAGGGACAAGACAGGGTTTGCCTGCGAACTGGGGCTGTTTCAATAGAAAAGGATGCATTTTGGTGTTTGCAATGCCACGGCTACATTTCAACGATTGATGACACACGCATTGATAGGTGTAACAAAAATTGTGGCAACCTGGTAATGTGCTACTTGGATGACGTGGTGATAGCGACACCTACACTAGAGGACCACATCGAGCGACTAGACGAGATGTTTGCATGCATGAAGAGATCGGGACAAAATTGAAACCATCAAAGTGCGAAATACTCAAGGACTCGATTAAATACCTAGGGAGGACGGTGGATAGACATGGCATCCGACCAGACCCAGATGCAGTAGAAGTGGTTCTGACCTAGAAATTGCCAAAAACGGAGCATCAGTTGATGAGCTTTTTGGGTTTTGAGAACTATTACAGGGAGTCCATTAAGGCTACGCGGACAAACTGTACCCGATGCAACAACTAATGAGGCACAAAGGCAAGCATTTCACGTGAAACAATGCGGCAGAAGAGTCATTTCAGAGAATAAAGAAGGAATTGTGTGAAGCACGTGTGCTAGGGATGCCAACGGAAAAAGAATGTACGTGCTGGACACGGATGCGTCGGTAGTAGCGGTTTCTGCGATTCTCCATCAATAGCAGGGATGGAACGGGAAGACAGTCTTGAGACCGATAGCATACGGGAATAAAGTTTTGAGTAACACGGAGATGAAGTAGGGCGCGCGTAAAGTATAGATATTAGCGGTGGTGACCAGAGCATACATAGGCAGCGAGCCATTCAAGTTGCGAGTCGACAACAGGGCACTCAATCGGCTGAAAACGTACTCAATGGATCAGAGCTACATTGGGAGGTGGATAGTTCGCCTGGATGGATACAACATGATAATCGAGCATAGGACAAGAGACAAACATCAAAATGCCGATAGCTTGAGTAAGGAGACAGAGTTCTACGAGGGACAGGAAAAGAGGGAGGCATATAGGCCAGAAATCAAAGATGGCTTTTCCTTCATGAATAAGGGAACGTATGATAGTCTTCCACTCACGAGATGGCTCGACAAGTCAGGCAAACCTATAGAAGATCACCCCGAATTACCAAAGGAGCTTCCAGAGAAAACAATTTTGAAAAGAACCCAAGGGATGCCAATGGAGATAATGCTCAAGTCGAAAATTGTGAGGGAGACGCTCAAGGCAAAAGGTTATGATCTCAATCAAATAGAAGCGGGAAGAGCAATGATAGATGAAGACTTGGGAAGATTTCTCGAGAAACTGGCAGACGATAAACCCGTGGTCAAAGAAAAGGTAAAGAGGAACCAGAAGTCACAATATTGAGAAGAAATGAAGCGGATGGTAGCGAGGACTCCTTGAAAGAAAAGAAATCTGATGGAAAAAAAGTCGTGCAGTCATTGGTTGAGAGAATCCCTGAAGACATACTTAAGCCGACTATGGTTAGGAAGAAGAAGGTCGCATTCAAGGAGGAGGCTGAACACCTTGGACTGAGCCAAGAGTCCTGGGAGTGGCCCACTGCAGAGGAAGATGCTGAAAAAGAAAAATTGTCCTGGGAGTGTGAAGAAAGGGCGAAGACTCAGGGAAGAGCAGTGATGACCAGTATAGTCCAAGCATGATATTAGCAGAAGATAAGATGAGGCACCGCGAAGGGAGCTACAGACGGATCCTTCTTCAGGAACGTACAATTTGGATCAGCAGGAGGTGCGAGGAGGTGAAGAAATTGAGAAAATTGCAGTTTCAAGGAAACCTTTCAGGGAGTTATTGGGCAACTCAAATGTCAGAACAAACCTGGTGCCAGAAGATGACAGGAAGCTCTTGAGAAGGATAGTTTGCGTCAAGCTGAAAGATGACATCCACAGTCCCGGAGAAATGAATGGTCAGATAATGGCACTGAAGGAGCACGTCAAGGCGAGATATAGGCTGTCGGATCTGATACGATCCCAAAACAATGACAAGATGAGAAGCAACCTCTCAAAACGGATCCGGACGGGAGCCAAAGATAAAAGGGACCTCGAAGAAGACATCTACAAGATCTTGAGCCAGTTCTACAAAGAGAGAAACGATTTAGAGAAAATATTCAGAAAAGATGGGGTGGTAGCATGCAGGAGAAAGGATGAGGAGAAGATACTACATAAGCATAACCTCATCATACTACCACAATTGTACCAGACTGAAGTGTTATTCAGATCGCATAATCAAATGGGGCACCAGGGGATAGACAAAGTGCATGTTTGATTGGCCAGGATTAAGGAAGGATTACGCGAGATGGGTGAACGCATGCCTGGCGTGTTTACAAATGAAGGATCCAAAAAATTGAAGTTCCCACTCAAGTGGGTTGAAAGCTCGGAACTTAACGAGGTTGTGCAGATAAACCATCAGAAGCTCTGCATGACAGAGTCGGTATATAACCAGATACTGGTCATAATAGACCACTTTACGAAGTTGGCAGAAGCGGTGCCCTGTCAAACAGCATCAGCGGAGGAGACTTGTGACCACTTGATAACACAATGGATATCACGACATGGTTGTCCTATGACATTTCAGTCGGACAACGGCAAAGCCTTCTTGGGTGACCTGACGAAAGAATTGATGAAGAGGTCACACATTGCTCAAGCGCACTCAACGACTTACCATCCTCAGACCAACGGGTTAGTGGAGACACAGATAAGAACGTTGGCGAACATGCTGAGGGTATTTTGCTCGAGATACATGTCAGATTGGGATAAATATCTGCCGCAACACTCGACAACAGGGATCAGTCCGTTCATGATGTTAACTGGCAGGGAGAAAACCATGCCACTAACCGTCTTTTAACCCGAATACGAAGCTAAAAAGACCTCGCCTCAAGCCTATGTGAAAAAAGCGGTCACGAGACAGCAGGATCTAAACGAGCTCTGCAGGCGGAACACGGCGCAGGCCCAAATGAGGCAACGGAAGAAATACGATGAGAGATACTTCAAGCGAAACCGTATAAATGCGCCAATACATCTGGGTGTTCCAGAATGCCATACCTCCAAGGGGACGAAGAAACTACTTAAGAAATGGTGAGGACCGTTCTTGATAACGGAATTACACCAGCAGGGACGGTTCTACCGCTTGAGTACAGGGCGAGCACCGCTTTATGAAAATCTGAAACCTCATATCCCATCTCCGGAAGATTGGTGCATACTGCAGAATATGGAGGGATCTGAGTACCTATTGGTAGAGCCAGCGTGCGAAGTGAACGAAAAAGGCACCAGGGAAAAGAATGATGGAACGAGGACGTGAGCATGGACGATTCTGAAAAGATAGAAGCAGACTCAGATGCGGAATCTTTTACGTAAGAGGACTACAATGATCCAGAGCAGAACGAGGTGCCAAAGTGGACGGAACCAGACCTGCCGATAACAGCAGGAACAAGGAGTGGCAACCGCAAACGGACAGGCATGAGCTACAATATGGACGGGGTGACTTCTTGATTGACAAGATACAGCCTGATGAATTAGGCAAAGAGCTACTGAGTGTGGGCGAACTGGTAGCCAACGATGAATGAAAAATCATCAACGACAGTGAACACTACCCTGAGGAAGACTACTCCACACCAGAACAAGAACCAGATCTGGAGCAGAGCGAGATAGAAAGGAGGGAAAACACAAACTTGAGGATACTAGAATGGATGCGCGATGTCAAGAGCAAAGGAGATGAAGAGCAAAGCATCCAGCAAGTCGACGTGTTAGCAAAAAAACACGTGAAAACGAAAGATCCCCTCTTCGATTGGACAGCAACCGACAGGCCGCTCGAGATACCGCCAGATAATTTAGACCCAGCATCATCGACGTGGACGTCGACAAATATTTTTGTCCGGGAGTGGGGGTAGGACTTACCTACACCGAAAATTGGATGATAAAGAAACTCAGAGAAGTGAGAGAAACCGGCGGGCTGGAACTGGATGAAGAAGAAGCTGAGCTTACCATAGGATGGAATTTCAAAACAAAATTTGAATTACCCTAAACTTGGGGGAACGCAGTTTGTGAAGGAGAGTCTAGATGAGTCTGACCAATTCTTTTTAGGCAGAGTCTTTATCAGGAATTTCGATGTAACAATTGATCTAAACAATGCGGTGTTCAGGCTTCGGAAGCCGGAAAGGAAGTGCGTAATTAAACCGGTAAATTTGATAATGGCAAATGAGAATAAAGCGCTGGTATTTTTGAGCAGGAGGGTAAGGCTTGTAAGCTTGCGGATGAAAAAGAACTGAATTAAGTGACAACAAGCAAGTATGCATAGTCCCAAATCCAAATAGTCAAAGTGCTGCTGTTTTAGAAAGATCCTTCTCGATAACCAAGAGCGGCCTCTGCGTCAGTGTCTTGTTGAATACTCTTGACATACCCATCACAATCCAGAAGGCAAGGAAACTGGCATATGCTTTACCGGTGAAAACTCGATATGAAATGACTGAAAATGAAAAAGAGAATGAAGTTATTGACTGTCCCAATTATGGGGACAAGATCTGTATCTTGAGAAGGTTAAACAAAATAAAAGTTTTATCAGGTCTTGTGAAATCGTTTAAGTCAGAGATAGACGATGGACTTTCCAGCTGTTCGAATTTTCCGTAAAGACCCACACTAGAGGAAATGGAAGTGGATAAAGTGGTTTTACCAGAGACAGAGCACTTGAGGGGCAAGGTAACGGACGAACAGCTCGAAGCCATCAAGGATTTACTAGAGCGGACTGAGGACGTTTTTTCGAAACATAAGGCAGACATTGGATGTTGCAATTTTGTGGAACATGAAATAGAGCTCCAAGAATTTGCGGTACCGCACAGGGAGAGGACGAGGCGCATGACCCCACACACATCAGATGCTTGTAGAAAAGAGATAGAGACGTTACCAGAGTATGATTTGATAAAACCATCCAAATCACCGTGGGCGTGTGGAGTAGTGATGGCAAAAAAGAAAGGCGACCAATTAAGTTTTGTTGTGACTTTCGGTATCTGAACTCTGTTGTGACTTTCGGTGTCACGGTGAAGGATGCCTTTCCCATACCTAGAATTGATGAGAGCCTCTCGAAGTTAGGGGATACCAAACTTTTTTAGAACTCTAGATTTAGGATCAGCTTTTTGGCCGGTTCCACTGAGGAAGCAAGACAGGGACAAGACAGGGTTGGCCTGCGAGCTGGGGCTGTTTCAATAGAAAAGGATGCCTTTTGATCTTTGCAATGCCACGGCTACATTTCAACGATTGATGACACACGCATTGATAGGTGTAACAAAAATGTGGCAACCTGGTAATAGTACACTAGAGGGCCACATCAAGCGACTAGACGAGATGTTTGCATGCACGAAGAGATCGGGACTAAAATGCACACCATCAAAATGCGAAATATCCAAGGACTCGATTAAACACCTAGGGAGGACGGTGGATAAACATGGCATCAGACCAGACCAAGATGCAGTAGAAGTGGTTCTGACCTAGAAATTGCCAAGAACGGAGCATCAGTTGAGGAGCTTTTTGGGTTTTGCGAACTATTACAGGGAGTCCATTAAGGCTACGCGGACAAAGTGTACCCGATGCAACAACTAATGAGGCACAAAGGCAAGCATTTCACGTGGAACAATGCGGCAGAAGAGTCATTTCAGAGATTAAAGAAGGAATTATGTGAAGCACGGGTGCTAGGGATGCCAACGGAAAAAAGAATGTACGTGCTGGACACGGATGCGTCGGTAGTAGCGATTTCTGGCATACTCCATCAAAAGTAGAAATGGAATGAAAAGACAGTCTTGAGCCGATAGCATGTGAGAGCAAAGTCTTGAGTGATACGGAGATGAAGTACGGGCGCCCAAGGCAGAGATGTTTGCGGTCGTCACTTTTGTCGAAAAAAAACAGGGCATAGCTAGGTAGCGAACCCTTCAACTTACTGGTCGACAATAAAGCACTCAGCTGGTTGAAAACGCACTCAATGGCTCAGAGCTACGTTTGGCACAGGCACTAGTTGTGAAAATTGCGGAAGAGATACTAAGGCGGAATATGGCTCGAAAGAAGAAAGTGACATTTAGTGAGGAGGCCGAACACCTTGGATTGGATCAAGAGTCCGGGGAGTGGCCCACATCAGAAGAAGATGCTGAAGAGGAGAAATCGTCCGGGAGTCCGATGAATGGGAAGAAGACTCAGAGAGGAGCAGCAATGACCAAGATAGTCTATGCATGGTATTGGCAGAAGAGAAAATGAGGCACCGCGACAAGGATTTACAAACTGACCCTTCCTCAGGAACGTACAATTTGGATCAGCAGGAGGTGCTAAGATGTGAAGAACTCGAGAAAATTGCAGTGTCAAGGAGGCCGTTCAGGCAGCTGATCTGATACAAGCCCAGAATAAAGACAAGATGACGAGCAACCTCTCCGAATGGATCCGGACAGGAGTCAAATAGAGAGGGGATCTGGAGGAACACAGCTATAAAATCTTGAGCCAGTTCTATAAGGAGAGAAAGTATTTATTCTATCACACAGCTGATGGTGTGGTAGCCTGCAGAAGAAACGATGAGGAGAAGACACTACACAAGCTTAACCTCATCATAATGCCACAGTTTTACCAGGCAGAAGTGTTATTCAGATCGCACGACTAAAAGGGACATCAGGGGATAGACAAGGTACAACAAAGAATACTATATAGGTTTGATTGGACTGGATTAAGAAAGGCTTGCGCGAGATGGGTGAACGCATGCCTCGCGTGTTTACAAGTGAAAAACCCAAAAAAAATGAAGTTCCCACTCAAGTCCGTCGAGAGCTCGGAGTTTAACGAAGTCGTGCAGAAAGATCATCAGAAGATCTGGATGACAGACTCGGGATATAATCAAATAATTGTCATAATATACCACTTTACGAAATCGGCAGAAGCGGTGATATGTCCAACAGCCTCACCGGAGGAGATTTGCGACCATCTGATAACCCATTGAATATTACGATATGGTTGTCCGATGGCATTCCAGCCGGACAACGGAAAAGCCTTGGAGGGGGACCTGACAAAAGAATTGATGAGGAGATCGCACATTGTTCAAGCAAACTCAACATCTTACCATCCTCAGACTAACAGGGTTAGTGGAGAGACAGAACATAACGTTGGTGAACATGCCAAGGTTGTATTGCTCGAGATACATGACAGACTGCGATAAATATCTGCCGCAAGTGATAGGGGCGTATAACAGCACGCAACACTCAACGACAGTAATCAGACCCTTCATGATGTTAAAGGGCAGGGAGAAATCGATGCCCCTAACATTCTTTTACCCAGAAGACGAAGGGAAAAATAGGTCAAGAGACAACAGGAACTAAACATGCTCTGCAGGAGGAACACGGCGCAGGCACAAATGAGACAACGGAAGAAATACGATGAGAGATACTTCAAGCGAAACCGTATGCAGTGTGCCGATACGTCTGTCTATTCCAGAATGTCATACCTCCCAAGGAGACGAAGAAACTACTTAAGAAATGGCGAGGACCGTTCATGATAACGGAAGTACACCAGCAGGGACGGTTCTACCGCTTGAGTACAGGGCGAGCAGCGCATTATGAAAATCGGAAACTTCATGTCCCATCTCCAGAAGACTGGTGCGTACCGCAAAATATGGAAGGACTCGAGTATCTATTGGTAAAGCCAGCATGCAGAATGAACGAAAAAGGTACCAGAGAAAAAAATGATGGCAACGAGGACGTGGGCATGAATGATAATGAGGAGATAGATGCAGACTAAGATGCGGGATCCTTTGTGGAGGAAGATTGGAATGATCCAGAGCAGAACGAGGTGCCAAAGTGGACGGAACCAGACTTGCAGAGAGCAGTAGGAACAAGGAATGGCAATCGCAAGCGGACAGGCATGAGATACAATAGGTATGGGGATGACTTCTTGATTGACAAGATACAACCTAATGAGTTAGGCGAGGAGTTAGTGAGTGTGGGCGAACTGGTAGCCGATGATGAATGGCAAATCATCAACGACAGCGAACACTACTTGCAGGAGAAGTACTCAATACCAGAACGAGAAACAGTTCTGGAGCAGAGCGAGATAGGAAGGAGGGAAAACACAAACTTGAGGATACTGGAATGGATGCGTGACCTCAACAACGAAGAAGTTTAAGCGCAAAATATCCAGCAGGTCGACGTGTCGGCGGAGAAACACGTGAAAACTGAAGACCCGCTCTACGGATGGACAGCAACCGACAGGCAGCTTGGGATACCGCCAGATAATTTAGACTCAGCATCACCGACGTAGGACTTACCCGCACCGAAACTTCAATAATAAAGAAGCTCAGGGAAGTGAGAGAGACCAACGGGCTGGAATTGGATCAGGAGGAGGCTGATTCTACCATAGGGCGAAATTTCAAGACCCAATGAATATTCAGAGAACATCCTGATCACGGACAGCGACTTCATATTATCAGACAGGACAAGCGCGATCTGCATAACGGCAGACATGAGCTTCGAATCGAGACTAGAGGCCGACTTTAAGAGAAAATATCAGAACGTGGAGTTTCTATTTAGGCAGAGACCGGGGTTGGTAGGAATGGCTGCGCTTCCTCCATCAGTTTCACAAGTTCAGGGCAAATACCTGTGTCTCTTGGTAACAAGGATCAATGAAAGGAACACGTTGGACCCCGAACACGTGATGTTCGCACTAACGAGGCTGAGGGACTTCATGGTCGAAAGCGAGATAATGGAGGTTTCGATGCCGGTCTATGACCCAAACAGGGGCAAATTGAATCCTAGGGAATTGTACTGCAACCCACACGTGGTCTTTGCAGATACAGAGATAACGGTACACCTACACAAGAAGTACTACCTGAGTATCGCCTGAGCTTCGGGCGGACATGGAGGTCTCGGGTCAGGTTAAAAGGGGCACGAGTTAGGTACAAGGGGGCGTGAAGCAGATGGACGGATTTTAATGTAATTGGCCGGACAATTAAATCTTAGAGAGTTAATGGTGCTAAAACATGAATTGAATCTGCAGGCTCTTAAAGTCATTCGTTGAATTATTTAAGCTAATATTTGGTGGAGTAGGGTTTTAAGCGATATAATAATGGGTGTGCTTAGGTTAGACACAGAACATCCCGATCTAAAAAATAGGTATTATTTTCAGATTTATTTGCAATATCAAATTGATGACCGAGCCACACTTATTCGAAGAGAGACATAGATCTTGAGCAAGTTCTCTATCAGCAGTGTCAGAAGGTATTTCTCAAGTAACTGGTAAGGTACTTCTCAAGTTGATTGACACGTGAGATCACCTGAAGATAGTGACGGTGGCGGATCGCTTCTGGAAGTCTATGCCAGCAGCGCTCAAAAGGCCTACGCTCGACAAACTACATAAGCGCTTGAGAGATCTCGACTATACCCAAAACGATGAGACGTTGGCGGTAATGTTGAACGCTATCCTACAGTTAGAAGCGCAGGGTGAATGCAGTGAATCAGCGACAGAAGCCGTGTTGATGGTTGGCTACACCTCGGAGGGGATATCCAATCAAGAACAGACCAGATGGCTATCCTGGAACGTCGCTGGAGGCGTGGGGGGATTCGAGCCGGATTGACTAATAACACGGAATATGGTGCGGGAGAGTTCCCCAGACCACCAACGGGTGTAGTAGATGTTGGAGGTTAAGTGGGGGGGGGGGTGCCTGCTGACCCACATGTATTAAGATAGGGAATAGAGCATCCGGTCAGCAGGCTATAAATTAAGATCGGGTATAGATTCTACAATGAATTAAGATAGGGAATACCGATGGTAAGGTTTTATGGTTTGTGTGATGGTAAGATAATGGTAAGAAAAACGTAATTTTTTGGTTTTTGTCTCGTTTTTTTGCAAAAATGTTGGCGCGCGTTAACTAATTTGTAAGTATCAAAAGTTGATTACGTGTAGGTTGTGTAATGAAGGACTTTTAATTAGTTTTTTGGTAGATGGTAAGTCAATGGTAAGAGTATTTGGGTTCAAAACACGATAAGGTTAGCTATTATAACTTCAAAACACGCTAAAAAAACTTCAAAACACGATAAGGTTAGCTATTATTTGACCTAATTTATTAGATAATCTTATTTTCTATCTAAATTAAACAATAATCTTACTTTGTATCTAAATTTAAAAATGTTGAAACCTGCAGAGACTTCAAAAAAATCAAATTTTTTGAGAAAAAAAATAAATTACAGTGAAAATATATAAGTCACTGCATCGTATAGTAGACTTACTGCCATAATTTACACTTACAAATGAAAAAACTTAACATTTACATAAAAGTACTTATTAAATTCAAAACATGCACATCATGAATATTATTCAAGTTTGTCTAGTAGAATTTAAAAAGAAGAAATGCTGAATAAATTGCGTAAAACCCACACAAATTATCAGTTTTTTGTAGCTTTCGAGGAACCATTCGCCGATCCTTTTTTGTTAGAAAGCAATAAGCTGTTCTTTTCCGACCCAAAGAATCAGCAAAATAGTAAGTTTTGTCCAATCGAGCTATCATGATCCAGTGCCCCCCCCCCCCTATCATTGCTTGGAGCCGAGTTAACAATCGCAAAAGAGTACTTTGTTAGTTGAGGTATTTTATCAGAGGGGTAAGATCCCATGTACATGAACCTGAGTTCAGGAATTCTTTCAATAATTTGTAGAAGTGAAAAATTATCCATCTTCGCAAATGTTAGCCAATTTAAACCTAAAACAAAGAAATAGAAAGTTTGATTTTGTAATTTATGATGGAAAAACCTAAAGTTATTGACTTACTTGCATCTAGGTACTGAATCAACAAAGTCCCATACACAAAATTTTTGAACTGGACAAAGTTTGCTGAAAACTGATTTACAGTCTAGGTTGAAGAAATGTCTCGGGTTTTCAATTAAACAGCAATCATTAGCTGCTTTTTCTGAAGATTTAGGTCTGAAGAAAAACAAAATAAATAGTACAGAGACAAAAACAATGAAAAGTCCCAAAAAAGCTACAATATTTTTATAGGAACCTGAAAATTCAAAAAAAACTAAACATTTTTAGCGACTGTTCCGAATTTGTCAATTTGAACATTCGATAGTCTTTCTCCAAAACTTCCGTTACTTGCTCCAAGGGAAACTGGAAAAACATTTCTAATCTCAAGCTTTCTCCACTAAGTTCTGGATAATGCAACTGTTTAGCTGCATCCTGTAGTGAAGTCAAGTCAAAAAGTAGAATATATTGATTTTGAAAATTTTCCATAGGAAGAGCTGGGAAATCTTCATTAAACTGCAGTGCTTTCATTGTTGTAACATATGGTCGACAAGGAGAAGTTGTATCTAATGAAACAATTGCTCTCCCACCCCCAATAATTCTAAGTTCTCTTAAATGAAGTTGCTGATAGCTGAAAGGGTTTTCATAAAAAGATCCTGCAACAGATGAAATTGTACTCATTGCAACAGCTACTCTTCCTATTGGGGCGTTATTGAATATATTTTTTGTATGAATTGGTTTTGACGTGATGGAACGATAAAGGTTCTTGCTATAGTTTCCATGTAATTGTATTGAGCAGGTTCTCTCTCCGAATTCCATTGCAAGTATTGATGAATAGGTTCAGCAACTAAAATTCTTCTAGTAAACAACGAACAATCGGCAATTTTCAGACTAGCATTTGGATTATCAGATAGCATGTAAAAATTAGGTCTAGCTCGAATAAGTTTATTTCGAACTTTGGTATCTGGTAGTAACAACTTTTCGCAAGTAAACAAATCAATGGCGAGCCTCCCATAGAGTGAAAAAGTTATCTCTGTTCCCAAGGAGTTTGCTCTATCAGTGAATGGATGCATATCAAATGCATCAGGATAATCTTCAAAACTGTATCCATGACAAGCAAGTATTCCTTTATTGCTCAGTGCTGACGAGTCGAATTCGTTCGATATCTGTGCCTTATGAGGATATAATCCATTGGCATTGTAAACCTATGTATTGTTAAAATAAACTTCACAGTTGGAGAATAGAGAATGCAGTAGACTGTTTACATAAGTTAAGTAAGTTTGTGGTTCCTCATCTGAATCTTTCTCCGATTTTGCTTTATGTTCTGCTTTTTCTTTTTTGAAAGCATCAAACAATCATCCTTTGAATAGTTGAATCTTTAAGCTAAGATGGGTATCACACATGTCCAAGTAGAGATTACGGTCCTTATCAAAAATCTCCAATGAAGAATTTGTAAAAGCCCCGTACCGAAAATGACTTTGGTTTACACTCATTTTTTATTGTCAAAAATGTCTTTGCGAGAGCGACTGTTTTTTGATCTACTTTTTCGAGAAATGGATCTGGTTCTAGCAGTTCTACGCTTAAAATTCTTTTTTCCACCTCCAATTGTTTCCAAACTTTTTTTGTTCCCACATCTTTGGCAAATGTTTTGAGTTTTTTACGTCCATTAACAACTTCCCCAATCTCTGGAGCAGCGATTTCAAACAAATCTGCTCCAATTATTTTCGCAGCTGCGACTATATATTTTTTAATAAAGGGGATTGCAGTTCTCCCAAGACTTTGTGCAAGAGCTCCAAATTCTCTTCCACGTTGTCTTGCATGTCCTCAAAAAATAGGGAAATCTGCTGAGTTCTGAGCAACCATTTCGTATGAAGTTTAAATCAAAAATGATCATTCGAAATCTTGCGAAACAAGAGAATAACTCGGTAGTTCCTACGGATACAAAAGGAATTTTTTCGCCTGTACTATCTCTTAGTTCTATCTTGATACTATGGAAAGAGTTTTTCAACAGCTTTTTAAACTGTAAGTTTGTAAAAGATTGATAATTCATGTACTGTCCTGTAGAAATTATATCTCCACTCTTCACTTTGGAGATGAAAAGAATCCAACGCAAAAAGGGAGTTTTTGTATCACCGTCTATGTTATATTCTGTAATGTCACTATATACCATTAGGGAATGTATTCTTATAATGTCGTAGGAATACTGAGGCTAATGTGGACCTTTTCCTTTAATTATAACCCCTGTTTGATTTTGTTCTAAATCACAACCAAAAATGTCACTCAAATCAGCACTCTGAATTATAAACACTGATTGGTTCTCAGGTAAATGAACGGCAACCTTTTGTGTAATTTTATCTACTGATACATAGATTCCGTTATATTCAAAAACTTGAGCACCTAGACGTTCTCGAATTTTGTTGTTCATGGCTACAACTATATCAACAATACTTGGATACAATCCTGGTTCAATATTCATCGGTACAATCTTTCTTTTCTCCTCAGAACTTTCTCAACCATCTACAAAAGTAAACTTTCCCTCTGTAACATTTTGGTACAAAAAAGGGTATGATATTTCTGAAATAGCAACCTCCCATTCTCCTTTCAAATGTATTTGTTCAGGTAGAAAGTTTGCAAAAGAACGAAGACTACTATTCGGATAACAATTAAAAGAAGCGTTGGACGGTTTTTTAGTAGATATTGCCGAAATTTCAAAAATTACATCTGTAAATTGTAGTTTATATCCTTTTCGGAACGGAATATCATTCTTTGAAATTCTCACTCTGTCTCCAACTTTGAATTTTAGTTTCCTATACCCTGTTAGAGGTTTATTGTATAGAATTGAGAGGAAATCAGTATTCTTGACATCTCTAGGTGATTTCCCAATAGATCTATTGACGCAACAATTCATTGTAGACACAAATTGCGGTAGCTTGTGAATGAATTTTTCACCATGATCTTCTATATAGCGGTAAATAATGTGTTTTAATTATTGAATGGCTCTCTCTGCAAATGCAGCTTTTGTTTCACTCATGGTCTAGTAAACTTCTCCTCTTTTTTCCTTGCAAATTTTTTTGAAAATTTTAGCATATTCCGTTCCTTTATCAACCCAAAGCTTTTCAGGAATGTTTTTTCGAGAAATCATTTTTTTGAAAGCTTGCAAAGTGTCTTTGGCATATTTAGTTTTCATTGTTTGAACTCTGACAAATCGCGAAAAAACATCAACAGCAACCAATAAATATTTGACCCCTTTGTTTTGACTCGCTAGTTTGTCCACAAATGCCAAATCCATACACCAAATTTCATTTATATATTTTGAAAATGCTTGAAGCCTTCGGAAACGTCTGATTGGGGGACCAAATTTTGAATATGATGACTTGGTTTGTAAAAATTGTTCTACCTTCCTTTTTGACAATCCGCTTGCTTTACTCAAGTTTCACACAGAACCGCACACAGCTCTACCCCTAGAATACAATCTGATCAAACTTATCTTTTCAGATTTTGAAAGGGATCCAAGTTCCTCTGTCTTTCGCTTTGGCATCCTTGTTGACAACAAGTTTAGGTGGAATTCGGGTTGCTTCCAAAATAAAAAAGTAAATAAAAAGTCTACAATTGATTTTTTTTGTGTCTCGTTTATCTAGTATGATAATTTCTGACTGACTTAGTCTAATTCTAGGAGAAATCAAATTTAAATCAATAAGGTGCTCATTGTTACTCGTTTTCAACTTTGCATTTACAGCACTGTAAATAGAAACAAAATCTTTTGGTACAATCTCCTCTTTTTCTTGCTTTTGTTCCAATTTTGTTTTTTTTGGAAGTGTACTTTGTGATTGATAAATTGAGTAAGGAATTAGAACAAACTGATCCATACTATGTCAATCGCTTAATGACAAAAGGAGTGATAACAGATATTAATTGTAAACCTTTTGGCGAGCTTAAAATAGTTCTCCTTTTATACAGTGAAGTTCTTCTTCGTGTAAGTTCTGAAATTTCTCTTCGATATTTCACTACGTCTACATTTCGAAGATCTGTTTCGAAGAGCCCGCTTCGTAGCAAGTTTACTAGACACTCGCTGAGGAATTGAATGAAACATTTTGGACAATGGAGGATGAAATGTTTTTGAAGTTTTTGGGAAAATGTTTGAAATAATGGGAGAATAGAGACGTATTGTATGCTCATCGTCCAAAAACTTTGTTTCTGTTCTTGCAGATAGATAAAATTTTGATGGAACTGAACCACTGTTTGTGCAAGGTCTTAGCGAATCAACTGTTTTTGGAGTTAAATCAATGAGTAAATGACCCTAAGGAGTAGATGTTGCATCTTGATACCACTCTTTCAATTGTGAACCTAGACCTAGTTGTTGACTTAATGTATTGATTTGTAAAACATCTCTCGGTGACTTGAATAAGATTATATGTTTATTTTGTAACTCAACATCTCTTCCCAATTTGCTTTGATGAAACAAGTTATGCTTAACATATATTGTATTCAGTCCCCTGTGTTTTCCAGCAGTAGCAATTTTTACAAACTGCTTAGAGCTTGAAATTTCCTCACAAGAGTCATCAAATATTAACAAGTATTTTGTTCCATTATTGGGAAGGTTTTCAATCAGTTCAAAGTCAACTCCTTGGATAATTTTAAGGTTTTTTCTTTGCATTTGTCCATAAAGAGGTTGCTAATGTTGATAAAAATAAAAAACTTTGTCAAACTTTGGTTGAAATGTACTAATTTAAAACCACTCAAAAATCAGCTGCGATTTCGCAGATCCACTTGGTCTAATTAGCGAAATAAAAACTCGTTCTTTGGTAGAAATCATTTTATTCATAGATTTGGAGAAGGTAAAATATAACCGACTGTACTTGATAAATTTGCTACCCAAACTGTTGTTTCTTCACATGTACTAGATAAAATTATTCGAACAATTGCACATGCTAGTATTAAAACTATGACAAAAAATTGGCACAAAAAAACTACAAGAGATCTATTACATGTACGTCCAAACAATTTCCATGATTTTCCTTCATGATTCTCCTCATCAAAAACAAAATTTACTAAGTTTACGGGCTTGTCACATTGATCGGCCATCTTAACTCTAAAAAGAAAAATTGACAACGAAATTTAATTCAAGTTTGAAAATGGTAGTACATGAAGAATAATAAAATTTACAATTCGTTAAAAAAACATCGAGTCCATGTTCCGTATGCAAATGCACAGTTCTTTCTGCACAGTGAAGAGATTTTGCATGACGAAATGGGTAGTTGCTACACCTCCAATCAAATTCTTTATCTTTGAAAATCAGATTCTGAATTTTTGGACATGTGTAGTCATCCAAGTTTGTAATCTTTGTTTCCAAAATTTCTGACAGAATTTTACATTTTTCATAACCTTTTGCCAAAAACTCCGTTTCTGGAGTTTTTATTTTTTCAATATTTTTTCAAGCTCAGTTTATTTTTCATGGCCACTGTTCCAATTGATTCCATGAAGATGCTTTGTACACCAAGCAGACTGAGATGTAGCTTTGAATTTTTTGGGAGGAAGAAAAGAAAATCCCATAGTGTGTCCATTTTTTTAAACTCCTAACTCTTTCACTAATTTATTTTCAATACACTCAATATCCAAAACAACTAGACTCAGGATGGTAACTTTTTTCGTCGAAATTTTTAATAAAATAACTAACAATCGAACAATGCATATTTAACATATAAACAGAAGAACAATCCAGTCACGTGACCAAGAAACAAGAACTTGGAAATCTAGGTAAAACATAACAATAACCAGGTCCCTTATAAGTAGTAGACTTCACAGATCCAGCAGCATCATGTAAAATTGCATGAAGTCTGAAATTTTTTGAATTTGCAAAAAAGTAATCCATACAAGAATTTCCGTATCCAATTAGACCCCCAAAATAAAATTTTTGGTCCATTTCTTTCAAATTTATGTTTGGGTTCAAAATAATACAGGTGCAAAGAAAGTAATTTTTTCTCTTTGTATTTGATAAAAATTCATGCTTAATCAAATCAAAACTTCTCAAAATTTCATTCAATATCGGAACGTTTATTTTCTACAGTGCATTGTCAATAATGATACAAAATTTTTTGAATGTTTCTACATAAGACAAAACTGAGGGGATAAAATCAACCAAATTATCATACTCCTTTTTTCCAACTGAAATTTCTGATTGTTTTTCTAAGTGTTTCCTTTTCTACGATACTCTATAAGATCTATTTTCTGAATATCCGAACAATAGCTTAGAAAAACTTTTCGTCTTCCATTATGCAAAGTCCACTCAAATTGAGAAATTTGTGATTCTGTATCCAAATCTTGCAATTTGGTAAATTTTGATATTCCAAAACTGTTAGTGAAAATTGCTGGGACTTTTCTTCTAAGACGATATGAAAAGGTCCCAATTTATTTTGAAGCTTTAAAACAAGATTTCTGGAAAAACCAATGTTCCAACTCATACTGCTCAGCTCAAAAAAATTTTAAAAAATGATTCAAGAAGATGAATATTTGAATTACTATAATAAGATTACTCAACAAAATTATTGAACATTACAGTTCTCAACAAACATAAAATCTCCCAAGACCTGGGCGAGTTCTTTGAATTCGTTCAAAGTATAGTTGACATAAGCTAATTGCTCCAAGACTTCGTTCTCCTTTGCGGTGAAGAGTCGAATCTGAATGTAGGGTGGCTTGTTCATACTGTACTTCTTGATTGTGACAGACACCCTTCTCTTCTTGTATGTTGCTACGTCATACACCGCATGACAGTTCGCAATTTTCCGCTCCATGGTTGAGTCTTTGTCAGGATTTGGTTCCAATACAGGAACGAGTCCAATGTTTTCAGCATCGTGAATAACAGTATTCTGTATTGCTGATATCCTTTCCCCTTCTTTTTCACCAAGATAGACTTGCTGGGTTGTTTCGATTTGTCCCGATTCATTTGTCTTTAGCAATTGGAAGCAAGGTTCAAAGTAATTTTTTCCGTTGTACGGTTTTTGGGACCAAGAAAATCTCCCAATTCTTTTTTGGTTATTAGCAAATTCAATATAGTTGGGAACGATATCTTTTCGTGAATACATTTTTGATTTGAGACTCAGAGCTAACTGATCAGTAGTAGATGTTTCAAAATAATGATTTTTGTAATTTTATAGAAATTAGGAAATGTAGATGAATCACTGTACATTCCAAATAAGGTATTATTACCTTATATGGAATAATGAGTAAGTGATGATCCAAATATGGACATTTCGTAGGTGAAGGAACTAATATATAAACAATTCAATATAGGTAAAAATCATTTTCAACAAGTAGTCGGCGATGGCATCTGCCATGTGTCAAGCATATCCCACTTTTTATTCGGTTTACAACGCAAAATCTCTTTTTCTCTCTAACTCAGAAAACTTTTGTTAAAATTTTATTGTCACCCAAGACTACTGTGTATCTAACCATTCATCATTCTGCCCAGTGGAAAATTGCAAATTTCACTTAGTATTAATCGGATCATCGCTCGATCAGATTTTGCAAAGATTAGATAATTATCATTTCACTTACCAAATTGTTGATTGTATATATTCTTTATATAAATACAGATTTTATTCCAATATTATTATTTCATCAAGAGGTGAAGTTTTCAATCAATTGAATCGTGCAGTCGAACACAACTTGAAATGTAAAGTACCGGAAAAATTACCCAGTGTTGCATAGAAACGGCTGCTGCGAAAAAAATTCAAAAGACATTATCTCAGTTCTGCTCAGAAGCTTGCGTCCACTCAGACTCTTGGATTAGCTTTTTTGGAAAGGATTCGAAAAATTAAAACTCAAAGTATGAGACTGACTTGTTGAAAATTGTTGATTGTCTTATTGATGGTTATGGTACTGTAAATAGTGAGCGTATCAATTTTTCTATTAAAAATTGAATATTTGTTAATAAAAATCTTGTCAAAATTGTTTTTATTTATATCAAAAAACTTTTCAACGAACAAATTTGTAATTTTCAACACGTGTGCTAAGTTTAACTCTGCGTTTTTTCGCAAGATGCAAATTTTGGCTTGATTTTTTCAACACGTTTGCAAAAATTAAATATAACATTTTTCCAAGATGCAAAAACTGTTTTGGTTTTTTCAACAAGTATGCAAAAGTTTTCAACAAATTTTCCTGTTAGATGCAAGTTTTTTCGTGGTTTTTTTGAAAACAAATGCAAAAATCTAACTTACTTTTTCTTATGCTTATGCAAAAATTGCAAAGTTTTTTTGTAAAAAACTTGGTAAATTAATGCTAAAAAATTTTCATAATTGCTGACTTTGAGTAATATTCCCTACCTTAATATATTGTTTTTCCAATGTTTTTGATCAAAATACATGCAAAAAGAGATTTCTTTATGATCAAAGTTAAAACAAAGATTTTAATTTACTTTATTTATTAACAGTGCAAGAAAACGCTCTTTCAGTTTTCTTTAAAATGCGAAAATATTTAATGAAATTTTTCTGAATATGCGAGATTTGCTTTGATTTTTTTAACAAGTGTGCAAAAAAAACTTTGAAAACTTTTGCATGCTGCAAAAATTAATGTAAAGTTTTTAACATGCTTGCAAAACTTGGTTTAATTTTTTGTCATCTTTCTAACAAAATTCTATAAAAGTCTTTACCAGATGCATAATTAGTTTCATTTTTAACAAAGTTTTACCTTTGAAATTTCTTAAAAAACTTTTCTATGATCTCTTTGTTCCTATCTTTTTTCAAAAAATTACCAGATGTAGAGAAATTAAATTACAAAACAAAGAACAATAATCAATTTAGTTACAATTCAAAGAGTTGTTGAGTAGCTGATTTCTCAAAATTTTGCAAGTTCTCAATGGAGCGCAAAGCTGGTCTTGCATCCATCACTGGTGGTTCGCTGGCTGGAGTTCTTGGCTCAGAGAACCCCTCATCCTCTTCGATGGTAATTGGGTTGTCCACAGATCCCTCTTCCCAAGGAAAGAGGAAATCGTCGAATGGTTGAGCCACATATCTAGAGTCAGGAGTTTCGGGGTAGTTCATTCCGACATGCTCGCCCACTTCCTCCATCATTTGCATTTCTCCAAGTTGATTCTCTGTAGGAGGTACTTCCGTTGTATGATGTTCGTTGAAATCCCTGCGCATTACCTCCACCATGTGCCAGACTTGGATTGGGATGTCCATTCGTACCAGAAAAACTCCACAAACTGTTTCTCGCACTTGGATTTGTACTAAGTCAGCCGAAAATTCCACCGAGAACGTAAGGTTGTTGTTTTGTACTGAGAAGATCATTTTGAGGAATAAGTTGTGTTAACAATACAGAGTAAAAACAAGTTAAGAGAGAGAAAAATGACGGTGGTTAAGTTGAAATTAATGTATTTAGAGTTGAGAGAGGAAGTAGTTGACGTTAGTTAAGTTGAAAACAAATTGAATTTTAGTTAAGAGAAAGGGGTACCTTCAACTAGAATGTGTGGGTTTAACCAATCAGAATGAATTTTCAGTATTTGGGTTGTAGTCGTGTCCAATCAGATTTTAGTTTCCTTCTATGGAAATCTTATACAAAACTCGTGTCCAATTGGAAACAAAGCTACATTTTACCCATTGTCGTTTCCAATCACAAAAATGTTTATGGAGGTCTCGGGTCAGGTTAAAAGGGGCACGAGTTAGGTACAAGCAGACTAAGTTGCGGGATCCTTTGTGGAGGAAGATTGGAATGATCCAGAGCAGAACAGGTGCCAAAGTGGACGGAACCAGACTTGCCGAGAGCAGTAGGAACAAGGAATGGCAATCGCAAGCGGACAGGCATGAGATACAATAGGTATAGGGATTACTTCTTTTTGACAAGATACAACCTAATGAGTTAGGCGAGGAGTTAGTGAGTGTGGGCGAGTTGGTAGCCGATGATGAATGGCAAATCATCAACGACAGCGAACACTACTTGCAGGAGAAGTACTCAATACCAGAACGAGAAACAGTTCTGGAGCAGAGCGAGATAGGAAGGAGGGAAAACACAAACTTGAGGATACTGGAATGGATGCGTGACCTCAACAACGAAGAAGTTTAAGCGCAAAATATCCAGCAGGTCGACGTGTCGGCGGAGAAACACGTGAAAACTGAAGACCCGCTCTACGGATGGACAGCAACCGACAGGCCGCTTGGGATACCGCCAGATAATTTAGACTCAGCATCATCGACGGGGACGTCGATAAATATTGCCGTCTGTGGAGTGGGGGTAGGACTTACCCACACCAAAACTTTGATAATAAAGAAGCTCAGGGAAGTGAGAGACACCAACGGGCTAGAATTGGACCAGGAGGAGGCTGATTCTACCATAGGGCAAGACCCAATGAATATTCAAAGAACATCCTGATCACGGACAGCGACTTCATATTATCAGACAGGACAAGCGCGATCTGCATAACGGTAGACATGAGCTTCGAATCGAGACTAGAGGCCGACTTTAAGAGAAAATATCAGAACGTGGAGTTTCTATTTAGGCAGAGACCGGGGTTGGTAGGAATGGCTGCGCTTCCTCCATCAGTTTCACAAGTTCAGGGCAAATACCTGTGTCTCTTGGTAACAAGGATCAATGAAAGGAACACGTTGGACCCCGAACACGTGATGTTCGCACTAACGAGGCTGAGGGACTTCATGGTCGAAAGAGAGATAATGGAGGTTTCGATGCCGGTCTATGACCCAAACAGGGGCAAATTGAATCCTAGGGAATTGTACTGCAACCCACACGTGGTCTTTGCAGATACAGAGATAACGGTACACCTACACAAGAAGTACTACCTGAGTATCGCCTGAGCTTCGGGCGGACATGGAGGTCTCGGGTCAGGTTAAAAGGGGCACGAGTTAGGTACAAGGGGGCGTGAAGCAGATGGACGGATTTTAATGTAATTGGCCGGACAATTAAATCTTAGAGAGTTAATGGTGCTAAAACATGAATTGAATCTGCAGGCTCTTAAAGTCACTAATTGAATTATTTAGGCTAATATTTGGTGGAGTAGGGTTTTAAGAGATATAATAATGGGTGTGCTTAGGTTAGACACAGAACATCTCGGTCTAAAAAATAGGTATTTTTTTCAGATTGATTTGCAATATCAAATTGATGACCGAGCCACACTCACTCGAAGTTCTCTATCAGCAGTGTCAGAAGGTATTTCTCAAGTAACTGGTAAGGTACTTCTCAAGTTGGTTGACACGTGAGATCACCTGAAGATAGTGACGGTGGCGGATCGCTTTTGGAAGTCTATGCCAGCAGCGCTCAAAAGGCCTACGCTCGACGAACTACATAAGCGCTTGAGAGATCTCGACTATACCCAAGTCGATGAGAGGTTGGCGGTAATGTTGAAGGCTATCCTACAGTTAGAAGCGCAGGGTGAATGCAGTGAATCAGCGACAGAAGCCGTGTTGATGGTTGGCTACACCTCGGAGGTGATATCCAATCAAGAACAGACCAGATGGCTATCCTGGAACGTGGCTGGAGGCGTGAGGGATTGACTAATAATACGGAATATGATGCGGGAGAGTTCCCCAGACCACCAGCGGGAGTAGTAGATGTTGGAGGTTAAGTGGGGGGGTGCCTGCTGACCCACATGTATTAAGATAGGGAATAGAGCATCCGGTCAGCAGGCTATGTTTTAAGATTGGGTATAGAGTCTACAAGGAATTAAGATAGGGAATACCGATGGTAAGGTTTTATGTTGTGTGTGATGGTAAGATATAGGTAAGAAAAACGTAATTTTTTGGTTTTTGTCTGGTTTTTTCGCAAAAATGTTGGCGCGCGTTAACTAAATTGTAAATATCAAAAGTTAATTACGTGTAGGTTGTGTAATGAAGGACTTTTAATTAGTTTTTTGGTAGATAATAAGTCAATGATAAGAGTATTTGGATTCAAAATACGATAAGGTTAGCTATTATAACTTCAAAACACGCTAAAAAACTTCAAAACACGATAAGGTTAAAAATTTTACACTTACAAATGAAAAACTTAACATTTACGTAAAATTACTTATAAAAGTCAAAACATGCACATCATGAATATTATTTAAGTGTGTCTAGTAGAATTTAAAAAGAAGAAATGCTGAATAAATTGCGTAAAACCCACACAAATTATCAGTTTTTTGTAGCTTTCGAGGAACCATTCGACGATCCTTTTTTGTTAGAAAGGAATAAGCTGTTCTTTTCCGACCCAAAGAATCAGCAAAATAGTAAGTTTCGTCCAATCGAGCTATCATGATCCAATGCTCCCCTCTATCATTGCTTGGAGCCGAGTTAACAATCGCAAAAATTATTTTGTTCGTTGAGGTATTTTATCAGATGGGTAAGATCCCATATACTTGAACCTGAGTTCAGGAATTCTTTCATTAATTTGCAGAAGTGAAAAATTATCCACCTTCGCTAATGTTAGCCTATTTACACCTAAAACAAAGAAATAGAAAGTTTGATATTGTAATTTATGATGAAAAAAACCTAAAGTTATTGACTTACTCGCATTTAGGTACTGAATCAATAAAGTCCCATACACAAAACTTTTGAACTGGACAAAGTTTGTTGAACACTGATTTACAGTCGATTACGGTTGAGGAAATGTCTTGGGTTTTCAAATAAACAGCAATCATTAGCTGCTTTTTATGAAGATTTAGAGACAATAACAATAAAAAATCCCAAAAAAGCTACAATATTTTTATAGGAACCTGAAAATTCACAAAACTAAACATTTTTAGCGACTGTTCCGAATTTGTCAATTTGAGCATTTGATAGTCTTTCTCCCAAGACTATCACTTCCGTTACTTGCTCCAAGGGAAACTGGAAAAACATTTCTAATCTCAAGCTTTCTCCACTAATTTCTGGATAATGCAACTGTTCAGCTGCATCCTGTAGTGAAGTCAAGTCAAAAACTAGAATATAGTGATTTTGAAAATCTTCCCTAGGAAGAGCTGTGAATTCTTCGTTAAACTGCAGTGCTTTCATAGTTGTAATATAAGGTCGACAAGGAGAAGTTGTATCTAATGAAACAATTGCTCTCCCACCCCGAATAATTCTCTTAATTGAAATTACTGATAGCTGCGAGAATTTTCATGAAAAGATCCTGCAACAGCTGAATTTGTATTCATTGCAACAGCTACTCTTCTTATTGGGGCGTTGTTGAATATATTTTTTTGTATGAATTGGTTTTGACGTGATGGAATGATAAAGGTTCTTGCTATAGTTTCCAAGTAATTGTATTGAGCAGGTTCTCTTTCCAAATTCCATTGCAAGTATTGATGATTAGGTTCAGCAACTAAAATTCTTCTAGTAAGCAACGAACAATCGAAATTTTTCAGACTAACATTTGGATTATCTGATAGCATCTAAAAATTAGGTCTAGCTCGAATAAATTTAATTCGAACTTTGGTATTTGGTAGTAACAACTTTTCGCAAGTAAACAAATCAATGGCGAGCCTCCCATAGAGTGAAAAAGTTATCTCTCTTCCCAAGAAATTTGCTCTATTAGTGAATGGATTCATATCAAATGCATCAGGATATTGTTCAAAACTGTATCCATGACAAGCAAGTATTCCTTTTTTGCTCACTGCTGACGAGTTGAATTCGTTCGATATCTGTGCCTTATGAGGATATAATCCATTGGCATTGTAAACCATTGTATTGTTAAAATAAACTTCACAGTTGGAGAATAGAGAATGCAGTAGACTGTTTACATAAGTTAAGTAAGTTTGTGGTTCCTCATCTGAATCTTTCTCCGATTTTGCTTTATGTTCTGCTTTTTCTTTTTTGAAAGCATCAAACAATCATCTTTTGAATAGTTGAAGCTTTAAGCTAAGATGGGTATCACACATGTCCAAGTAGAGATTACGATCCTTTTCAAATTCAAACTCAATGCTGCGTTCATCCAGAGAAGTACTGGGAAATACTTCTTGTGTGGAAGATGACATAATTGTTTCCAAAACTGTGACTTTATCAAAAACCTCCAATGAAGAATTTGTAAAAGCCCCGTACCGAAAATGACTTTGGTTTACACTCATTTTTTATTGTCAAAAAAGTCTTTGCGAAAGCGACTGTTTTTCGATCTACTTTTTCGAGAATTGGATCTGGTTCTACCAGTTCTACGCTTAGATTTCTTTTTTCCACCTCCCAATTGTTTCCAAACTGATTTTGTTCCCACATCTTTGGCAAATGTTTTGAGTTTTTACCTCCACTAACAACTTCCCCAATCTCTGGAGCTGCGATTTGAAACAAATCTGCTCCAATTCTTTTCGCAGCTGGGACTATATATTTTTTAATGAAGGGGATTGCAGTTCTCCAAAGAGTTTGTGCAAGAGCTCCGAAACCTCTTCCACGTTGTCTTGCATGTCCTCGAAAAATAGGGAAATCTGCTGAGTTTTGAGCAACCATTTCGAATGAAGTTTAAATCAAAAATCATTATTCGAAATCTTGCGAAACAAGAAAATAACTCGGTAGTTCCTACGGATACAAAAAGAATTTTTTCGCCTGTACTATCTCTTAGTTCTATCTTGATACTATGGAAAGAGTTTTTCAACAGCTTTTTAAACTGTAAGTTTGTAAAGGATTGATAATTCATGTACTGTCCTGTAGAAATTATATCTCCACTCTTCACTTTGGAGATAAAAGGAATACAACGCAATAAGGGAGTTTTGTATCACCGTCTATGTTTTATTCTATAATATCACTATATACCATTAGGGAATGTATTCTTATAATGTCGTAAGAATACTGAGGCTAGTGTGGACCTTTTCCTTTCATTATAACCCCTGTTTGATTTTGTTCTAAATCACAACCAAAAATGTGACCGAAATCAACAAACCGACTTATAAACACTGATTGATTCTCAGGTAAATGAACGGCAACCTTTTGTGTAATTTTATCTACTGATACATAGATTTCGTTATATTCAAAAACTTGAGCACCTAGACGTTCTCGAATTTTGTTGTTCATGGCTACAACTAGATCAACAAAACTTGGATACAATTCTGGTTCAATGTTCATCGGTACAATCTTTCTTTTCTCCTCAAAACTTTCTCTACCATCTACAAAAGTAAACTTTCCCTCTGTAACACTTTGGTACAAAGAAGGGTATGATATTTCTGAAATAGCAACCTCCCATTCTCCTTTCAAATGTATTTGGTCAGGTAGAAAGTTTGTAAAAGAACTAAGACTATTATTCGGATAACAATTAAAAGAAGCGTTGAAAGGATTTTTAGTAGATATTGCCGAAATTTCGAAAATTTCATCTGTAAATTCTAGTTTATATCCTTTTCGGAACGGAATATCATTCTTTGAAAATCTCACTCTGTCTCCAACTTTGAAGTTTAGTTTCTTATACCTTGCTAGAGTCTTATTGTACAGAATTGAGAGGAAATCAGTATTCTTGTCATCTCTAGGTGATTTCCCAATAGATCTATTGACGCGACAATTCATTGTAGACACAAATTGCGGTAGCTTGTGAATGAATTTTTCACCATGATCTTCTATTTAGCGGTAAATAATGTGTTTTAATGATTGAATGGCTCTCTCTGCAAATGCAGCTTTTGTTTCACTCATGGTCGAGTAAACTTCAATGCTTTTTTCCTTGCAAAATTTTTTGAAAATTCCAGCATATTCCGTTCTTTTATCAACCAAAGCTTTTCAGGAATGTTTTTTCGAGAAATCATTTTTTTGAAAGCTTGCAATGTGTCTTTGGCATATTTAGTTATCATTGTTTGAACTCTGACAAATCGCGAAAAAACATCAACAGCAACCAATAAATATTTGACTCCCTTGTTTTGACTCGCTAGTTTGCCCACAAATGCCAAATCCATACACCAAATTTCATTTATATATTTTGAAATTGCCTGAAGCCTTCGGAAACGTCTGATTGGGGGACCAAATTTTGTATATGATGACTTCGTTTGTAAAAATTGTTCTACCTTCCTTTTTGACAATCCGCTTGCTTTACTCAAGTTCCGCACAGAACCGTACGCAGCTCTACCCCTTTAACACAATCTGTTTACACTTACCTTTTCAGATTTTGAAAGGGATCCAAGTTCCTCTGTCTTTCGCTTTGGCATCCTTGTTGACAACAAGTTTAGGTGGAATTCGAGTTGCTTCCAAAATGGTAAAGTAAATATCGGTAAAGTCGATATTTTTTCGCTTTAGTGCACACATAAAGTCTACAATTGATTCTTTTGTGTCTCGATTATCTAATATGATACTTTCTGACTGACTTAGTCTAATTCTAGGAGAATTCAAAATTAAATCAATAAGGTGCTTATTGTTACTCGTTTTCAACTTTGCATTTACAGCACTGTAAATAGAAACAAAATTTTTTGGTACAATCTCCTCTTTTTCTTGCTTTTGTTCCAATTTTGATTTTTTTGGAAGTGTACTTTGTGATTGATAAATTGAGTAAGGAATTAGAACAAAGTGATCCATACTATGTCAATCGCTTAATGACAAAAGGAGTGATAACAGATATTCATTGTAAACCTTTTGGCGAGCTTAAAATAGTTCTCCTTTTATGCAGTGAAGTTCTTCTTCGTGTGAGTTCTGATATTTCTCTTCGATATTTTACTACGTCTACCTTTCGAAGATCTTTTAGCCCGCCTCGAAGCAAGTTTACTAGACATTCGCTGAGGAACTGAATGAAACTTTTTGGACAATGGAGGATGAATTGTTTTTGAAGTTTTTGGGAAAATGTTTGAAATATTGGGAGTATAGAGACGTATTGTATGCTCATCGTCCAAAAACTTTGTTTTGTGTTCCTGCTGGTAGATAAAATTGTGATGGAACTGAACCACTGTTTGTGCAATATCTTAGCGAATCAACTGTTTTTGGAGTTAAATCAATGAGTAAATGACCATAAGGAGTAGATGTTGCATCTTGATACCACTCTTTCAATTGTGAACCTAGACCTAGTTGTTGACTTAATGTATTGATTTGTAAAACATCTCTCGGTGACTTGAATAAGATTATATGTTTATTTTGTAACTCAACATCTCTTCCCAATTTGCTTTGATGAAACAAGTTATGCTTAACATATATTGTATTCAGTCCCCTGTGTTTTCCAGCAGTAGCAATTTTTACAAACTGCTTAGAGCTTGAAAATTCTTCACAAGAGTCATAAAATATTAACAAGTATTTTGTTTTATTATTGGGAAGGTTTTCAATCAGTTCAAAGTCAACTCCTTGGATAAACTTAAGGTTTTTTCTTTGCACTTGTCCATAAAACGGTTGATAATGTTGATAAAAAAAATTGTCAAACTTTGGTTGAAATGTACCAATTTTAACCACTCAAAAATAAGATGCGATTTTCCAGATCCATTTCGTCCAACTAGCGAAATAAAAACTCGTTCTTTGGTAGAAATTATTTTATTCATAGCTTTGGAGAAGGTAAATTATGACCGACTGTACTTGATAAAATTGCTACCCAAAATGTTGTTTCTTCACATGTACTGCATAACATTATTCGAACGATTGCACATGCTAGTATTAAAACTGTGACAAAAAATTGGCACAAAAAAACTACAAGAGATCTATTACATGTACGTCAAACAACTTCCATGATTTTCGTCCATGATTCTCCTCATCAAAAACAACATTTCCTAAATTTACGGGCTTGTCACATTGATCGGCCATCTTAACTCTAAAAAGAAAAAATTGACAATGAAATTTAATTAAAGTTTGAAAATGGTAGTACATTAGGAATAATATAATTTACAATTTGTTAAAAAAACGTCGAGTCCATGTTCCGTATGCAAATGCTTTTCTTTCCGCACATTGAAGAGTTTTTGCATGACGAAATGGATAGTTGCTACACCTCCAATCAAAAATGAAAATCTTTGAAAATCAGATTTTGAATTTTCGGACAAGTGTAGTCATCCAAGTTTGTAACCTTTGTTTCCGAAATTTCTGACAGAATTTTACTTTTTTCATAACCTCTTGCAAAAAACTCAGTTTCTGGAGCTTTTAATTTTTTCAATATTTTTTCAAGCGCAGTATATTTTTCATGGCCACTGTTCCAATTGATTCCATGAAGATGCTTCGTACACCAAGCAGACTGAGATGTAGCTTTGAATTTTTTGGGAGGAAGAAAGGAATATCCCATAGTTTGTCCATTTTTATAAACTCCTAACTCTTTCACTATTTTACTTTCAATACACTCAATATCCAAAACAACTAGACTCATGATGGTAACTGTTTTCGTCGAAATTTTTAATAAAATAACTAACAATCGAACAATGCATCTACTGATGAAGCAAAAATTTTAACATATAAACAGAAGAACACTCCAGTCACGTGACCAAGAAAACAAGAACTTGGAAATCTAGGTAAAACATAACAATAACCAGGTCCCTTTTAAGTGGTAGACTTCACAGATCCAGCTGCATCATGTAAAATTGCATGAAGTCTGAAAATTTTTGAATTTGCAAAAAAGTAATCCATACTAGAATTTCCGTATCCAATTAGACCCCCAAAAGAAAATTGTTTGGACCATTTCTTTCAAATATATGTTTGGGTCCAAAATAATACAGGTGCAAAGAAAGTAATTTTTTCTCTTTGTATTTGATGAAAAGTCCTGCTTAATCAAATCAAAATTTCTCAAAATTTCATTCAATTTCTGAACGTTCATTTTCTACAGTTAATTCGTCAATAATGATATAAGTTTTTTTGAATGTTTCTACATAAGACAAAACTGAGGGGATAAAATCAACCAAATTATCATAAGCCTTTTTTTCCAACTGAAATTTCTGATTGTTTTTCTAAGTGTTTCCTTTTCTACGATACTCTATAAGATCTATTTTCTGAATATCTGAATGATAGCTTAGAAAAATTTTTCGTCTTCCATTATGCAAAGTCCACTCAAATTGAGAAATTTGTGATTCTGTATCCAAATGTTGCAATTTTAGTAAATTTTGAGATTCCAAAACGGTTAGTGAAAATTTCTGGGACTTTTCTTGTAAGACGATATGAAAAAGTTCCAATTTATTTTGAAGCTTTAAAACAAGCTTTCTGGAAAAACCAATGTTCCAACTCATACTGCTCAGCTCAAAGAAATTTTAAAAAATGATTCAAGAAGATGAATATTTGAATTACTATGATAAGATCACTCAACAAAACTATTGAACATTACAGTTCTCAACAAACATAAAATCTCCGAAGACTTGGGCGAGTTCTTTGAATTTGTTCAAAGTATAGTTGACATAAGCTACTTGCTTCAAGACTTCGTTCTCCTTTGCAGTCAAGAGTCGAATTTGAATGTAGGAAGGCTTCTTCACACTGTACTTCTTGATTGTGACAGACACCCTTCTCTTCTTGTATGTTGCTATGTCATACACCGTATGACAGTTCGCAAGTTCCTGCTCCATGGTTGACTCTTTGTCAAGATTTGGTTCCAATACAGGAACGAGTCCAAGGTTTTCAGCATCGTGAATAACAGTATTCCATATTGCTGATATCCTTTCCCCTTCTTTTTCACCAAGATAGACTTGCTGGGTTGTTTCGATTTGTCCCGATTCATTTGTCTTTAGCAATTGGAAGCAAGGTTCAAAGTAAATTTTTTCCGTTGTACGGTTTTTGGGACCAAGAAAATCTCCCAGTTTTTTTTTGGTTATTAGCAAATTCAATATAGTTGGGAAAGATATCTTTTCGTGAATACATTTTTGATTTGAGACTCAGAGCTAACTGATCAGTAGTAGATATTTCAAAATAATGATTTTTGTAATTTTATAGAAATTAGGAAATGTAGATGAATCACTGTACATTCCAAATAAGGTATTATTACCTCATATGGAATAATGAGTAAGTGATGATCCAAATATAGACATTTCGTAGGTGAAGGAACTAATATCTAAACAATTCAATATAGGTAAAAATGATTTTCAACGAGTAGTCGGCGATGGCATCCGCCATTTGTCAAGCATATCCCACTTTTTATTCGTTTTACAATGCAAAATCTCTTTTTATCTCTGTCTCAGAAAACTTTTATGAAAAAATTATTGTCACCCAAGGCTACTGTGTATCTAACCATTCATCATTTTGCCCAGTGGAAAATTACAAATTTCACTTAGTATTAATCGGATCATTGCTCGATCAGATTTTGCAAAGATTAGATAAATATCATTTCACTTACCAAATTGTTGATTGTATATATACTTTATATAAATACAGATTTTATTCCAATTTTATTTCATCAAGAGGTGAAGTTTTCAATCAATTGAATCGTGCAGTCGAACGCAACTTGAAATGTAAAGTACCGGAAAAATTACCCAGTGTTGCAATGAAACGGCTGCTGTGAAAAAAATTCAAAAGACATTATCTCAGTTCTGCTCAGAAGCTTGCGTCCACTCAGACTCTTGGATTAGCTTTTTTGGAAAGGATTCGAAAAGTTCAAAACTCAAAGTATGAGACTTACTTGTTGAAAATTGTTGATTATTTCATTGATGGTTATGGTACTGTAAATAGTGAGCGTATCAATTTTTCTATTAATAATTGAAAATTTGTTAATAAAATTCTTGTCAAAATTGTTTTTGTTTATATCAAAAAAATTTTCTACAATCAAATTTGTAATTTTCAACACGTGTGCTAAGTTTAACTCGCAAGATGCAAATTTTGGCTCGATTTTTTCAACACGTTTGCAAAATTTAAATTAAACTTTTTTACAAGAAGCAAAAACTGTTTTGGTTTTTTCAACAAGTATGCAAAAATTTTCAACAAATTTTCGCGTTAGATGCAAATTTTTGCGTGGTTTTTTTGAAAACAAATGCAAAAATCTAACTTATTTTTTCTTATGCATATGCAAAAATTGCAAAATGTTATTGTAAAAAACTTGTTAAATTAATGCTAAAAATTTTTCTGTATTGCTGACTTTGAGTAATATTCCCTACCTTAACACATTGTTTTTCCAATGTTTTTGATCAAAATACATGCAAAAAGAGATTTCTTTATAATCAAAATTAAAACAAAGATTTTAATTTACTTTAATTATTAACAGTGCAAGAAAACCCTCTTTCAGTTTTCTTTAAAATGCGAAAATATTTAATGAAATTTTTCTTAATTTGCGAGATTTGCTTTGATTTTTTAAACAAGTGTGCAAAAAAAACTATGAAAATTTTTGCAAAAATTAATGCAAAAATTAATGTAAAGTTTTTAACATGCTTGCAAAACTTGGTTTAATTTTTTGTCATCTTTCTAACAAAATTCTATAAAAGTATTTACCAGATGCATAATTAGTTTCATTTTTAACAAAGTTTTACCTTTGAAATTTCTTTAAAAACTTTTCTATGATCTCTTTGTTCCTATCTCTTTAAAAAAAATTACTAGATGTAGAGAAATTAAATTACAAAACAAAGAACAATAATCAATTTATTTACAATTCAAAGAGTTGTTGAGTAGCTGAGTTCTCAAAATTTTGCAAGTTCTCAATGGAGCGCAAAGCTGGTCTTGCATCCACCACTGGTGGTTCGCTGACTGGAGTTCTTGGCTGAGAGAACCCCTCATCCTCTTGGATGGTAATTGGGTTGTCCACAGATCCCTCTTCCCAAGGAAAGAGGAAATCGTCGAATGGTTGAGCCACATATCTAGAGTCAGGAGTTTCGGGGTAGTTCATTCCGACATGCTCGTCCACTTCCTCCATCATTTGCATTTCTCCAAGTTGATTCTCTGTAAGAGGTACTTGCGTTGTATGATGTTCGTTGAAATCCCTGCGCATTACCTCCACCATGTGCCAGACTTGGATTGGGATGTCCATTCGTGCCAGAAAAACTCCACAAACGGTTTCTCGCACTTGGATTTGTGTTAAGCCAGCCGAAAACTCCACCGAGAACGTAAGGTTGTTGTTTTGTACTGAGAAGATCATTTTGATGAATAAGTTGTGTTAACAATACAGAGTAAAAACAAGTTAAGAGAGAGAAAAATGACGGTGGTTAAGTTGAAATTAATGTATTTAGGGTTGAGAGAGGAAGTAGTTGACGTTAGTTAAGTTGAAAATAAAATGATTTTTAGTTAAGAGAGAGGGGTACCTCCAACTGGAATGTGTGGGTATAACCAATCAGAATGAATTTTCCGTATTTGGGTTGTAGTCGTGCCCAATCAGATTTTAGCTTCCTTCTATGGAATTCTTATACAACACTCGTATTCAGTTCGAAACAAAGCTACATTTTACACATTGTCGTTTCCAATCACAAATATGTTCATTTTTGTTCAAAATGTCCTATCCAATCAGAGGAACCTTTTAAGGACTTAAGTCTTTCAAATAAGTAAAAATGTACACAAAGGCAATCGCAAAAACAAATGACCAAGCGTTGTTTGCTGTAAAAATAAAAAATATTGCCGATATAAGTAACAAAAGAAGAAAAATTAATAAAAGTAGCATCTCTGCAAGTCTTCTCATGACGTTAACTGAATATTTTGTATATAATCGATGAGAAATTGCTGATTTTTCAGCAGATATTCAAGTTCTTTGATTTTGATGTAGATTTGAGACGATAACTCAAAGTTGATGAATTTTTCAAAGCAAATCTCTGAAAATCTGATACCAAACCTAATCATGCAAGATTTTGAACTTGAAAGTTTTTTAAAAAATGGAGGAATAAAAAGTTTTGCGGGGGAGTTTTTACAGACTTGGGAGTTGGATATGGAATAAAAAAGTCTTTGAAATATTATCGTACGACTTTTTTATTAACTTCAAATTTTCCAAAATAAAAAAAAATTCTTTTCTACTCAAGTGTAACTCAGCAGTAATATTATAGCATTGATACGCAATATGTGGATCAAAAATAAATTCTTTGATTGAGTAAGTTTCCCTAAAGAGACCTTTACTTAGTCGAATAACTCTATTTTGGACAATATAAACGTCCAAAAAATTGTGAAAAAAGTAAGAATTTACATCTATTTCATCAATAAGGAAATCACACGGAATATTTTCTTTTTTCTTGTAGAGTCATTCGAGGAAGTTCAAATGCTTTTTAATTGAAATGAATATTTTGGATCCAAAGTTATGTCTATAAACTGCTTAGTTCTGATTGGATGAAAATTTTTCTGGAAAGTTCTAGAACTTTCAAAGGAATGACGTCATTACCATAAAAGGAAAATTGCGTGGGTGGTGACGTCACTTCTATTTCTAGAATGACGTCATTATCATAAAAGGAACATTGCGTGGGGGGTGACGTCACTTCTAAATATAGAATGATGTTATTACCATAAAAGGAAAATTGCGTAGGCGGTGACGTCACTTCTTTTCAAAGAATGACGTCATTATATTAAAAGGATAAGTGCGTAGGCGTCATTGTTAGTATAAATACGCTTATTTTATTGGGTTAACTCATTCATTTTGTTTGCCAATCAGAAACAGTTAATTGACTTTTACTTTAAATTTTAAATTTCCTTACTTCACGAAAAGTAAGTATTTTCATTCAATTGGTACGTTAAATTTCTAGGTTTGAAACATTTCTAAAGTTCCAATTTTTATAGATAATGCCTGCCCTTAACCGAAACGAGAAAGTCAAATGCGAGGACTGTGCTCAGGAATACAGGAGATCTGATGCTGCGAGACATCGAAAAAATTGTTCTAAGGGAGTTATTTCTTGCCCTGATTGTAAGTATTTTACTTATAATCAGCGAGAAAGGAACTATCATATGACCAAGAAGCATGGTTTGTCCTTCTTGTGAGCAAGAGTTCCCAAGTTACTACTCTCTCCAACAGCATCGGAGAAAGGAACACGGAGCTAAGCAACGGAAACCTAGTGATACGGTCGCCATATTGTGGAAGAAGAACAATATTGTGGAAGAAGAAGGGGAAGATGGTGAAAAACTAAAGGAGGAACTTAGTGCTTGTCAACATTTTCTGGTGGATACGGAGATGGAAAATGGGAGACATAAGGTATTTAACTTCCAAATGTCCAAATTAGACACTAAAATAATCAACGAGAAACTTGAAGAAGTCTTCAACAAGCTCGATTCTGCAGCCAAAATCAATATTGCTCTGGGTTTTGTTCTTCGAAGTATTGAGACTGGTGAATATCGATATTTCTACGCCCATGAAAACAATACTCTGTTCAAAAAATCCCACTTACTTTGTACGAAATCGGATTTGATAACAATCCAAGGAAAAGTAGAAGAATTTGATATTGTGGAGCAATGTATCCAAGAACGACAAAACACAAAGTGGCGATTCAAGTTGATCACAAATGTGACAATTTTTGCCGCTTTGCTGAAAAACATCCCCATGGGATGTCCGGACTCTGTCTTACCCGAACCTTTTTTACGACATACGCAAGTGAATTGTCTGTTATCTAACAAAGACAAGGAACCTTACAAAGATCATTTTTGTCTTTTCCGTGCATTAGCCATGTACATGAACGGACATAATGATCTCGACTCTCACACTTCTAGATACTTTAGATTTTATATCGAAATCAGGTTATGATCCTAAAAGTTTTCGTAGAGTTTCTGTAGAAGACTTACCTGTTGTCGAGGAAATTGTTCAAAGGAAAATCTTTAAATACGATTTCGATATCCAAGAAGGAGAATATGTAGGAGAACTAGCTCGACGAAGTACTGGAAGATTTGACAAAACAGTCAAATTACTGAGATTTAACAATCATATCATTCATACAAATGATATTGATTCTTTCTTAAGGTGTTTCCGTTGTCCTAGTTGTGATACTTTCTTCAAAAGATTTGAGTTTCTCAACAAACATCTTCTGAGATGCAAGGACCGAGTGAAACATATTTACCCAAAGAACGTCTATGAGCTTTGCGAAACCTTGTTTGAAAAGCTAGAAGGATTCAGTCTTCCAGTTTCTGAAGACGACAAGCTTTTCAATAATCTAGCAATTTTCGATTTTGAGTCGATTTGTGTTCCTACAGAGGAACTAAAAGAGACGCAAACTACTACCTGGATTGGAAAACATGTACACATTTCAGTTTCTATATCAACAAATCTGATTGATGAACCCATCTTTTTGTACAACAAAGATCCACAGATCTTGATTATTGATTTTGTAAGCAAACTCGAGCTGTTGGCTGAGAAAAGTAAGCTGGAGATGAGAACAAAAATTCAAGATATTGAAGTAGCTGTCAATGAAAGAATGAAAAAGATCTTTGATCAGCTAAATGATCGTGGTAAAAATTATTCAAGTAACAAATTCGAGTACGAAGACGAATGCATTGAAGATTCGGAAGAAGCAGATATGTCAACAGAATTCTTGCGAATTCAGAAAAATTAACTCATTGATTTGAAACAACATCTGGAGAGATATGTAAACACTTTACCTGTTTTTGGACTTAACAGCGGTAGATATGATTTGAATTTGATCAAATCGTACTTAATTCCTTATTTAATTCGCGATAAAGAACAAGAAACATCTGTAATCAAAAAAGCAAATAACTTTATATCTTTCAAATTTGGAGATGTACAATTTCTCGACATAATGAAGTTTCTGGGAGGGGCAACTACTTTGGACTCCTTTCTCAAAGCCTATAAAGCTAGCGAAATAAAAGGATTCTTTTCCTATGAGTGGTTTTATAACCCAGACAAACTTGACTTTCCTGAATTGCCACCGTATGAAGCCTTTTTCAGTAAACTTAGAAACAACAATCCTCCAGACAAAGACTTCATTGATTATGAGAAGCTTAGAAAAAGTGGGTTTGACGAACAACAGGCACTGAAAAAGCTTCAAATCAAGACTGTTCCTCCATCTGGTTTGGATAATTACAATTACTTACAAAAGACTTGGAACAAAAATGGAATGACAGTGTTCAAAGACTTTTTGAAGTGGTGCAACAACAAAGATGTAGTTCTAACCCTGGAGCCAATGCAAAAAATAATTCAGTTTTATCATAACAAGGGGATAGATATGTTATAACTTGGCTGCACACTTCCAAATCTAGCAAACATTTGTCTACACAAATCCACAAATTACCAGTTTTAACCATTTTGCGAAAGTGATAAAGACTTGTGTGAAAAAATAAGAGAGGACATGACGGGTGGACCTTCTATTGTTTTCACTCGAAAAGCTGTAGTTGATGAAACATACATCAGAAGTTCATCAAATGTTTGTAAATCGATTGTTGTAATTGATGCAAGCCAGCTTTACGCTTTCTCAATGTGTCAAGATATGCCAACAGGACTGTACACGAGATGGGAGTTTGACATTGAAAGGCAAAAATTCAAGGCTAGACATAATCGAACTCGCAACTTTGAGAATATGGTCATGTCTTTTTATCAAGAATCAAGACCAGAATGTAAAATTGAGAGCTTTTTTACATCTGGAAAACAGAAAAAAAATCGACTGTTTTAATGTGGATGGTTATTGTGATCACTGTAAGACAGTGTTTGAAGCAATGGGATGTTATTACCACTTCTGTTCCTGTCAGGAAGCTCGTCCCTTCTTAACAGAACAGGATATTGAGCGAGGAAACAAGAAGAGAGATATTGATGATATGCGACGAGAATACATTAAAGAGAAAGGATACAAAGTGGAAGAAATGTGGGAGTGTGACTAGTGGGAAAGTTGCAAAACCGATGACAAGATCAAAAATCACGTCAGAACCCACTTTCCCTATAAAAGACCTCTTTCTACAGACTCATTTCTAGCTAAAATAAAAGATGGATCTCTTTTTGGCTACGTTCAGTGCGACTTAGTTGTTCCAGATGAGCTAAAATCAAAATTTGCGAATTTTCCTCCAATTTTCAAAAATACTGAGGTCGGAAGAGATGATATTGGAGATTACATGAAAAACTATGCGATCGAGAACGAAATGTTAAAGCATCCTCAGAAATTGCTGATATCTAGTTTCAAGCTGGAAAATGGAACAGTTATAACTCCTCTCCTCAACTTCTATATGGAACTTGGATTGCAATGCACCAACAAATACCGATTTGTTCAATATTCTCCTGGGAAATGTTTTAATAATTTCGTTCAGTCAGTGGTTGATGCTAGAAGAGAAGGAGATGAAAACCCTTTGTCAGGAGTTGTAACAGAAACAATGAAACTTTTGGGTAATTCTTCGTATGGATATCAGATCATGGATAGATCGAGACATACAATCACAAAATATCTGAACGATGAAAAACACACAAGGCAATCAATGAGCCATTGTTCAAAAGATTGAATACAGTTGAAAAAGACTTGTACGAGGTGGAGTTGTTGAAATCAACCATTGAACACAGATAACCAATCATTGTTGGATTTTTCATACTGCAATATGCGAAACTGAGAATGTTGGAACTCTACTATAACTTCTTCGACAAATTCTGCGTTGTAAATAAATTTGAAGAGTTAGAAATGGACACAGACTCCCTTTACTTTGCACTTGCTGAAGAGAATTTATACGACTGTATCCAACCAGAAAAGAGAGCTGCTTGGAAAAAAAATGAGGAAAAATGACTGCAGAGACTCTTTCAAGGCGGATGCAAAATCGAATTTCTTCCCTCGAACGTGTTGCAGTACACATAAAAAGCATGATAAGCGGGAGCCGGGACTTTTTAAAGAAAAATTCAGATGTAAAGAATTGCTATGTTTGTGTAGCAAGACATATTGCTGCTTTGACAACAAGTCCGATAAGTTCAAATTTAGCAGTAAAGGATTAAATAAACGGGTTCTAGAAGATTCTGGAGACGGGCCCATGTCAAAGTACAGGAGAGTGCTCGATGAAGCAATCAACTTAACATACACAAATAGAGGATTCAGAACTATAAATCATATGGTGGCAACATATGAACAGACAAAGAAGGAACTAAGCTATTTTTATCCAAAAAGACAAGTACAAGATGATGGAATTCATACAAAACCATTGAACTTATAAAATCTGATCGATTGTATTAAGTTTATTCATCATGTTGTGTTATATTGGTTTTATGATATTAAAATATAAATTGATGCGGTAAACTTGTTATACAATGCAGTGATTTATATACTTTTTTTTGTAAGTTAATTTCTTTTCTCAAAAAGTTTGATTTTTTTTTCGAAGTCTCTGCAGGTTTCAACAATTTTTTATTTAGATACAAAGTAAAATTATCGTTTCATTTAGATAGAAAATAAGATTATCTAATAAATTAGGTCAAATAATAGCTAACCTTATCGTGTTTTGAACCCAAAAACTCTTACCATTGACTTACCATCTATCAAAAAACTAATTAAAAGTCCCTTATTACACAACCTACACGTAATTAACTTTTGATATTCACAAATTAGTTAACGCGCGCCAACATTTATGCGAAAAACCAGACAAAAACCAAAAAATTACGTTTTTCTTACACTTATCTTACCATCACACAAACCATAAAACCTTACCATCGGTATTCCCTATCTTAATTCATTGTAGACTCTATACCCAATCTTAATACATAGCCTGCTGACCGGATGCTCTATTCCCTATCTTAAAACATGTGGGTCAGCAGGCACCCCCCACCTAACCTCCAACTTCTACTACTAACGGGATTCGCAGCCCAATCCACAAGCAGGCCATTGTCTATGATACAGTCTCAGCAGAGAGAAGAAGCGTACCCGGACCTCATCAATTTGAAGAGGGAGCTAGAAAGGCTCCAGAGGAACGAGACAAATCGAATCTTGACAGGGATGGTGCAAAGCTCGAGAGGGACCAAGCAAACTTGAAAATAGATCAAGCAATCCTCGAGAGGGATCAAGCGAGGCGCTATCTCAACACGATCAAGGCGGAGTACCAGCAGGAACAGAAGGTGCGCGAGAACGACGCGAACTGTGAGCAGCTAAAGTCAGAGATGGAGAAGATTCAGAGGAGGCAAGAGTTCGTGAGGCAGAAAGAAACGGGGACGAGGACGACGAAACTAGCAGCCACAGGATCGAGACCAGAGTCGCGAATGGAAGTGGATGAGGTCGCTTCAATGTAGACCGAGTGGCCCAGGAACACCATAACGAGGGGCTAGAATGTGGATACCACCCGAGCAGGTGCCCTCCGTGCGCAGTCTAGATGCGCAATCAATACGGCCATTGATGGAGGTCACGCTCTCGGGATACGCCCTCAGTTCAACCCCAAGCAACAGTAAAATCGGCGGGAGCTCATTGCATCTCAAGTAGCTGCATGATAGATTACAGTCGAGGTTTCGTGAAGAATCGATACGAGAAGAGCGACCTCCCACCTGGTGAGACCATCCAGTTAGGAGAGTAATAATTGCGAGCTATAAGAAGAACACGGATGGTGCGTATCACAGGCACAACTGCATGGACTGGAGGACGGCACACCGGGCAAGGAGGGATTGCTTCCATGACGCAGCTTGTACTGAGTACTTCACTCAGCCACGAATACCAGAGGGTGCGGTCCACTTGATTATAGGGGACAGCCTGATACGAGTACTGAGACGAATCCAGTCACATTGGCAGGTTGCAGTCTTGAGTTTTTCTGGGGCTGCGACACCACAGATATTGGCGTCCTTGGAGATGTTAGACATGGTGAAGATGAAAACGGTCACTTTGATGAAAGGTACCAATGACGTGACCAGGAAACAATCAGGAAAGGTGATGAGGCTGCACGAGTAGATGAGTTGCATTCTTGAGGAGCTGAGAATTTATCTAGATCCCACGATACTCAACATTTGCCCTGTTCCGTACAACATGAAGGCTGACCAACGCGCGAGAGAAATGAATGAGAAAGTACGCAACATGAACGAGATAATTAGACAGATCCAGCAGAGGAGCGTACTCCCCGTAAGACTGTTGGACGTGGCAGACAAGATCGGTTGATCTGTTCCGGATGATGCGTCCTGGGATGGCCTTCATTTTGATAGGCCCAGGGGCATGGAGTGGCTGAATAGTGTCTTCCAGAGGCACATAAACATGCTGAAGTCGGCCTTGCTGGAAATGGCCCAATTCACATTTGGTCCACCCCCAACACCTCCCTTCATTGCAACCAGGCCCCTATGCGGCCGTCTGGGAGCGAGAATTGACTTGAGGGATAGCTCAAGGAGCAGTCACACCCGATAACTAGGATCCACGCCGATGGAAGCCGAGGAGGCAGAGTCATCCACGCCCCAAAGCTCTGTGGTATCGTCAGTGGTGGTGGTGGACAAAAAGAAGGCGGAGAGACCATCGGAGACGAGCAAGGCTCGGTAGCTAGAGAATGTAAAGAGTTGAACCTGGAGGATTTAGAATGCTGGCAAGAGTTGGCAGAAGTCCTGGGACTTAAGAACGTGTCACACGAGGACTTGAGTTGACACCACTAGGTGGACTGGTTGAAGTCCCACGAGGCGCAATTCTCAAGAGCAAGGACAGTGGAGACAGCAGACTTGACTGGGATCCCGCTGAAGTCGATAATGGTGCCAGTCAACTATGGGCCGCTCAAGCTATTGGGGAGTCCAGGACTCATAGCGGAACCTTCCAAGCATCGGACTTCAAGAGAAAATATCAGAATGAGGAGTTTCTACTCAGGCAGAGACCGGGTTTGGGAGGAATGGCTGCGCTTCCTCCTTCAGTTTCACAAGTTCCGGGCAAATACCTGCTTTTCGGTAACAAGGGTCAATGAAAGGTATACGATAGACCCCGAACTCGTGATGTTGGCTTTAACGAGGCTCAGGGACTTCATGATCGAAAGAGGGATACTGGAGGTCTCGATGTCAGTCTGCGACCGAAACAGGGGCAAGTTGACCCCTAGGGAACTGTACTCCAACCTACACGTGGTCTTTGCAAATACGGAGATAACGGTACACCTACACAAGAAGTACTAACTGAGTATCGCCTGAGCTTCGGGCGGACATGGAGGTCTCGGGTCAGGTTAAAGGGGGCACGAGTTAGGTCCAAGGGGGCGTGAAGCAGATGGGCTGACTCTAATGTAATTGGCCTGACAATTACTTCTTAGAGAGTTAATGGTGTTAAAACATGAAATGAATTTGCAGGCTCTTAAAGTCACTAATTGAACTATTTAAGCTAATAATTGGCGGATTACGGTTTCAAGGGATATAATAATGGGGGTGCTTAGGTTAGACACAGAACATCTCGGTCTAAAAAATAGGAGAGATTTTGAGCAAGAGATTTTGAGCAAAAAAGAAAGATATTTTGAGCAAGTTTCCTATCAGCAGTGTCAGAAGGTACTTCTCAAGTAACTGGTAAGGTACTTCACAAGATGGTTGACACGTGAGATCACCTGAGGATAGTGACGGTGGCGGATCGCTTCTGGAAGTCTATGTCAGCAGCGCTCAAAAGGCCAACGCTCGTCGAACTACATAAGCGCTTGAGAGATCTCGACTAAACCCAAGTCGATGGAGGTTGGCGGTAATGTTGAACGCTATCCTACAGTTAGAAGCGTAGGATGAATGCAGTGATTCAGCGACAGAAGCCGTGTTGATGGTTGGCTACACCTCGGAGGGGATATCCAATCAAGAGCAGACCAGATGGCTATCCTGGAACGTGGCTGGAGGCGTGAGGGGATTCGACCCGGGTTGACTAATAACACGGAATATGGTGCGGGAGAGTTCCCCAGACCACCAACGGGATTCGCAGCCCAATCCACGAGCAGGCCATTGTCTATGATACAATCTCAACAGACAGAAGAAGCGTACTCGGACCTCATCAACTTGAGGAGGGAACTAGAAAGGGTCCAGAGGGAACGAGACAAATCGAATCTTGACAGGGATGGTGCAAAGCTCGAGAGGTACCAAGCAATCTTGGAAAGAGATCAAGCGATCCTCGAGAGGGATCAAGCGAGGCGCTATCTCACCATGATCAGGGCGGAGTACCAGCAGGAACAGAAGGTGCGCGAGAACGAGGCGAACTTAGCAGCTAAATTCAGAGCTGGAAAAATTCAGAGGAAGCAACGAGAGTTCGTGAGGCAGAAAAAAAAGGGGACGACGTCGACGGAACCAGCAGCCACAGGATCGAGACCAGAGTCGCGAATGGAGGTGGATGAGGTTTCCAGGTCCGGTGGTCGCTTGAATGTAGACCGAGTGGCCCAGGAACACCGAGTGGCCCAGAAACGAGGGGCTAGAAGTGTGGATACCACCCGAGCCGGTGCCCTCCGTGCGCAGTCTAGATGCGCAACCAATACGGCCATTGATGGAGGTCACGCTCTCGAGATACGCCGTCAGTTCAAACCCAAGCAACAGTCAAATCGGCGAGAGTTCATCGCGTCTCAACGAGCTGCATGATAGGTTACATTCGATGTTTCGTGAAGATTCGATATGAGAGGAGCGACCTCCCACCTGGAGAGATCATCCAGTTAGGAGGGTAATAATCGCGAGCTATAAGAAGAACACGGATGGTTCGTATCTCATGCACAACCGCATGGACTGGAGGACGGCACAACGGGCAGGGAGGGATTGCTTCCATGACGCAGCTTGGACTGAGTACTTCACTCAGCCACGAATACCAGAGGGTGCGGTCCACTTGATTATAGGGGACAGCCTGAAACGTGTACTGAGACGAATTCAGTCACATTGGCAGGTTGGAGTCTCGGGTTTTTTTGGGGCTGCGACACCGCAGATTTTGGCGTCCCTGGAGATGTTAGACATGGTGAAGATGTACACGGTCACTTTGATGAAAGGGACCAATGACTTGTCCAGGAAACAATCAAGGAAGGTGATGAGGCTGCACGAGTAGATGAGTTGCATTCTTGAGGAGCTGAGAATTTATCTTGATCCCGCAATACTCACCAATTGCACTGTTCCGTACAACGTGAAGGCTGACCAACAAGCGAGAGAAATGAATGAGAAAGTACGCAACATCAACGAGATAATTAGACAGATTCAGCAGAGGAGCGTACTCCCCGTAAGACTGTTGGACGTGGCAGACAAGATGGCACGATCTCTTCCGGATGATGCGTCCTCGAATGGCCTTCATTTTGATTGGCCCAGGGGCACGGAGTGGCTGAATAGTGTCTTCCAGAGGCATATAAACATGCTGGAATCGGACTTGCTGGAAATGTCCCAATTCATATTTGGTCCACCCCAATTCCTCCCTTCTTTGCAATTAGGCCCCTATCCGGCCGTCTGGGAGCGAGAATTGACTCGAGGGATAGCTCAAGGAGCAGTCACAATCGACAACTAGGATCCACGCCGATGGAAGCAGAGGAGGCAGAGTCATCCACGCCCCAAAGCTCAGTGATATCATCAGTGGTGGGGGTGGACAAAAAGAAGGCGGAGAGACCATCGGAGGCGAGCAACGCGCGGTATCTAGAGAGTGTAAGGGAGTTGGACCTGGAGGATTTGCTGGCAGGAGTTGGCAGAAGTCCTGGGACTCAAGAACGTGTCACACGAGGACTTGAGTCGACACCACTAGGTGGACTGGTTGAAGGCCCACGAGGCGCAATTCTTAAGAGAACTGACTGGGATCCCGCTGAAGTCGATAATGGTGCCAGTCAATTATAGGCCTCTCAAGCAATTGGGGAGTTCAGGACTCATAGCGGAAGATCCCAAGCGTCGAACGAGTATAGCCCGAATCAGGGTGGCAACTCCCGCACATTTTGAGAGTGGTGGAGAAGCTGCTTGAGCCGAAAGACATAGGGATCACAGATGCCGCATACGAATGTTCAAAGCTAGCCGATGATCCGAGATATGGTAAACTCTGTGGAAGCTCACAGTTGGCCAAGACGTTGGCAGTGCATGATCGATCGGATCCAGGAGCAGCAAGGGTGAATTTAGTGGCGATTTCGGATTTCGAGGTGTCATCACCGAAGCTATTCTGGCTAGAAACTTTAGTGTATCTACTGCCTGGTGCGGAACTGAATCAGATGTTGACTCAGGTCATGTGGTGATGACGATCAAGTCGGAAACGCCGTGCGAGCGGGAACTGCTACTGTTTGCAGTATTGAACGATCACCTGCAGGCGGCAGGGCTTTTGAAGCACCTGAAAGGCGAGAAACCAACGTAAGATTTGTCACAGCGGCAAATGAAGTCACCAAATGATGATTCTGAAGAGAGCACGCGAAGGGCGAGCTGAAGACTATAAAAAACCACCAGATCTTGATATTCTTAAGCCCGTGCTGGGAGAAGAGGTACATGGGCGAAATGCCACCCTCGATGAGTTCGTGCAGGAGTTATTGATTATGCACATTAACCTCTTACTGGCCCTGTACTTGGTCTAACTTAGGTATCTGTTCAAAATGGGCCCGGCTTTCACGTTCAGCAGGGGTGTGGAAACGCTCCGAATTGATGGATACTTGACACTAGTGTTCTTGACCCACGGGGAACTGATGCGCTTCATCGACTGATGAAGTATGGGGAATGGAGAACCCCTGTCGATGGGGAAGATGGCGGAGTATCACTTAATGCAATATCATTACCTGACGGGCGAAGAGAGGAGTCCCAAGACGAGAGAAGAGATGAAGGAGGCTTGATAAGTGTTCTAGATGGGACGGCGCTGAACTGGTGCAGGCAGGAAGAGCTGAGGGCACGAATGATAAAATGAAGGATTCCGAATTGATGTCTACCCCAAATTCTGGAACTTAAATCCCCTAGCAGTGGACAAGGAGGAACTCTTGAGAATCCCGACGTGGAAAGGGAGTTTTGAACTGGTTAACAAGGAGTTGGAGATGATACTTGAGCGAGATATTTTGCCCAAAACCGTCCCTGAATTTCCGATGGTCAGAAGAATGACCCTGGGGATGAAAAGCCCGCTGGTGGTCCCATCCCAACATGCAAGAGCCACTGTGAGAAACAGCAGAAGGAGTTTACGGACGGTTGGGATCCCTTATTTATTGGATACTCAGCCGCAGTTTGTTTCCACACGTGCGACATCAACATTAACTCGTGGACGACTCAAGCAAAGAAGATGAGAGGCTCAATGCCCCTGAAATTCAAGGTTCGGAATATCTTGAGGACGCTCGAGCAAGCTAAGCTGGAGAACAAGCTGCCGATCTGGGATGATGGAAGAATGATCGTGGAGGAGGAACTCATTGCCCTGAAAGACGAGGAAATACCGAGCACCCTATGTACTGGAGCAGAGAAGAGACAATTGAAACAAGAGAGGAAAAGGAGCTAGATGCGGCAGGTCCCTTATATGTAGCCCTCACTGAATACAAGAATCTGGACTTGGCAACGCCCTCACCCTTATCAGTGGGCACCCCTGGAGGCAAAAGAAGCGACCCCGTGGAGAACAGGTTCAGAGATGCACTTGAGAAAGAACGTGCTGAATCAGAGGAAGGGAAGAGTATGGATGAGACCCTCAGTGAAGCGGGAGAAGAAATGGAGATGGGGAATACACCAGAGCAGTACCCAGCTGAAACCAATTTCACCACACAGGAGCTGCCGCAAGACTTGAGTGGAGATGACTGGGCGAACACAACCAAACCACCCCTGGGATCCCCTCGAGAAGATCTGGAATTGCCTCTGACGAGTGAAACTTCCAATATGGGGATGAAGCTCTTGAGCGCCGAAGAAAGCAAAAGGAACGCTTTTGAAGGCAACAAATGAATGTTCCTGAACACTCTGGATGAGCAGGAGTGGCGAGAATCCTTGAGCGAGTTCGACCAGAGAGCGAAGAGCGAGACTACGCTGGAGGACTTCAAAGAGTTATGGAACACGGTGGTGAAGTGCCGAAAAGTTGTCTTGATGGGTACCGGACTGGACAAAAAGCGAGAAAAGAGCTACTGAGCAAGATGATCAAGCTGAGGGAAACAGAGCAGAAGACCAAAGATGATGAATGTAAAGACAGCTCTACTCTGAACAAAAAAAAACTGATAATAAAATGATTAAGGTTGAAAGGGATGATAAGAATAGGACTAGTGATATGGTTAAAGATATTAATATTCTTAAGGCTCGAGAAGGGGGCGGCAAGAGTTGGAAAGGCCGGACCGGGATAAAGAAGTCGAATCAGCGATGATAGTGACAACGCCCCCGAATAAAAGTAAAGGGTCTCGGAAAAGGAGAAGAAAGACAGAAGAATTAAGTAGTTCCTCGGCGGACGCAGTCTCAGAAGAGAATCCGTGGGAGACAGCTCCCATGAGTCTAGCGCGATGGAAGACAGCAGCCTACACGGGCAGCTCCGCACCACGGAAGCTGGACCAGGTGGTGAAGGGAAGGGAAGTCTCTACGTGCTCGACAACGGAAGGCGAACACCAAAAGAGGTTCGACGCCCAGACAAACGTGGGAGGTGGACATAGGCAACGAATGGCTCTCGACTCAACCTCAGGCTACAGGGAAACAAGTGGCTAGCGACCCTCTTGAGAGAAATGCGACAAGGACAACCGCTCGACCTTTGTGGATGGCTCAGGAAACCATAAAAGAACTGGAAGATTGCCTCAAGAAACTTGATCATGGAGTGTCCCGCAAGTGTCGTCATTGGGCTGCCCAACAAAAAGCTGAGATCAACAAGTTAGAGTTGGGGAACCAGCTGAAATGAACCTGGCATAATTTGCTGCGGGAATATGTCGAGGAGGCGATGAAAACACTTTCGTCCGCGTTGCCATTAATGGCAAATCCTTTCGTCAGAACGGCAGGACAGTTGATGTTCGCATGGAGCTTGGTGTCAATAGAGCTGGAGGTGTTGACCTCACACAATAAATTGAAGCTGGACAGCAAGAGTCTAGAGGTTTATCAAATGCTGGTGCAGCACATCGCCAGAGATAATTCCGTTTGAGTCTAGCGAGGAGAAAAGATGCCACTTGTTTCTTGAGGTGGATAATGTTCCTGATGACCGATAGTACCGACCAAACGTGCCATCAGAAGGTGATGGGAAAACACTATGGAAAGGAGAATCTCCACGGTCATCCTTAACGTGTACCAGAGTACTGGAATCGAAAAGGAGGATGGCTTCAGACAGTCTCTAGAGAGTCAGGGAAAACTTGATGAAATACGGAGATTCTACAACGAGAAATTCATGACGAGGTGCATGACGTGCATCGTAATTTAGACCGGGTGGGAAGATTACTCGAAACCCAACAAACGGGGAGAATACCAATATGTTTCTGGAAAAATGGGCATAGCATACAACTCTTTCTTGGATTGAGAGGCTGGGAACGCCCACAAGAATTATGAAGTAACAGAGCTGTTGAAGTTTTGGACAGAGAAGATAAAGGAGATTGACCCAGTGGAAAGGGAAAGGCCGAGCCTAGGCCTGCCACTTGAGAAGATATCAGAAGTAATTAGCCTGCCGCGCTCGAACAAGACGGTAAAATTGAAAATGGGAAATGGAACCGGCGTGCTGATTACGAGTTTGGGGACGGTTTGGAAGTTGCTGAGACCTTTTTGGTGACCACCTCCCCATGCGAGTTTGATTGAAGATGTCACGGAGCGAGTGAGACTGTCTCCAACGAAGGATGAGGACTTAGGAACTCTGAATGTGATACACAAACTGATCCTACCCCATAGTAAGGAGTCGAAAGAAACAATGAGCAAGCTGTTTAAATCAGTGAAGAAGACGGAACCCGGTAGTTGTCTCGATCTGACGTGTGGAGGTGGAGAGCACTCTTGCGAAGGACCGTCCTGTGTCTGGATAGAGTCCTTCCAGAAAGAAGATCTAGCCACTTGGTTTGGCGACATCACAGAGAAGGAGAAAAGTGAAGTACAGATAGTGGCTGAGGCTTACATGATCACTACTGTAAATATAGCAAAAGCGTTGGGGTTCTTCTCAAGGATGTGCACCTTGCAGTCCCTGGAGATGCTGGAGTCCGGGCACTACTTAGTTACAGCGTTGAGCGTGGATTCATGGCCTGGGGCGTTGCAAAAAACCCACAAGCACATCAGAGTGTGGAAGATTGATCTTGAGGCAGAAATGGTGTTTACCGTGAGTGAAGCCTATAGTTTGCCAGTGAACGCGGAGTCCTTAGTGGCATCGGTCATGGCCAACCTGTGTGGAAGCCACTATCTACTACACATAGCAATCCAGCCAGAGGATACAAATCGACAAAGCCTTCTCGGTATCCAAATGCGTATGCCTGGCTCGAATGTCGCATCATTCGCACAGACTGTTGAGAAAGGTCCTGTGAACTTTACCGGGGAACAAAGAGATAACTTGAGTGAAATCTGGGAATAAGAACTCTTGGGTCTGGAAGGTGAGAACACGAGTGACTTCGTGAGACAGAAAACGATCGGGAAGCCGATGAACAGTAACCCAGCCATGGAGGAGAATGATGTAACACACAAAAAGATGATGGAGCTGGAGCCCTAGCTGGAAGCTTCGGGAGAACAGAACCTCCGGAGTATCAACCTCACGCCTGGGGAATGCCCGAGCCACTGTCTGGCACAGACGGTGTGGTATCCGGAGCAGTCAAACCTCTGCTTGATATGGGACGCAGATGAAATTCGGTCAATCAGACTACCCCATCATCGGCAGAAGGTGAACCTCATGGTAGTGAGTTCAATGCTGGCGTTGTGAGGGATGGAGGAAAACGTGACGAAATATCGGGAAACGAAGGCACCGACAGCGGAATCGACACATGCTATTGATTACAGCAGGAGGATTGAGTTGTTTGAGACTGCATGCAAAGTATTCGCTATAGCTATGGTGGCCAAGCAAGTGTGGAGCCGCATAAGATTCTTCCCAGGGTTTCGAGCGACATTGACGTCTTGGTTATACGCGATGAAGAAGCATCAGAAAGAATATCGACAGTTCCTAGCTGAGATAGGGCCGGAAGCCTTCAAAAGACCCTTGCTGACCCATCGTAATGCAATCACAACTGATTAGAAAAGAGCTGGTAGGGTGTCAAGAGATAACACCAAGGCGAGGGAGTCAATATTGGAAAAAGAATAAGCGAAGAAAGTGAGGTTGAGCTAACAAAACTCTTTTTGCTTGAACAGGGAATATAAAGTGAAGGGTTTGTCGAACCAGAGGAAGAGATTGCAAGAGCAGAGGGAGTGGATGCGATCCTACGATAATCAGGAAGCGCTGCTGAGGCACACTACAGTGTCGAATGCATCAGGACCTATCACCTCAAGGGCGAGGAGCAAAAAATGAGCAGGAATCTCAGTGTCGGATTCTTGAGTCTGGAGAGGGAAAGAAAAAGGGGTTGAGTGTGAGTTTGGATGAATTCTGAGGTCACGGAAAATAAATTTTAATTCAACAAAGTATTGTTACTAATATGCTATTTCTATTATATGAATCAAAATGCTGCATGAAAATTTTCTTATTGGAGTCAAGCCTCAACAAGAGAATCTCAAGTCAAAACTCATTTCTCAAGCTGGAATTTGTTAATTTAAAACTCCTCGAGTCAAATTTATTTCCCTAGTTATTCTAGAGTTACTTGTTAATTTAGTTAACCCAAACTCTAGAGTGTGCCGATATTTGAGTACCCAATTTAAATTTTATGTGTTTTATGTTGTTATGTTGAGGTGAGTAGAGGTGTTTTATGTTGTTGTGTTGAGGTGAGTAGAGGTTTAGGTTGATCCATCTGAAACGGATCAAAGTTCCACAGTCTAATAAAAAGCAATCCCTGTTTTCCGACACTGTTTTTAACGGCGTTCGCGTGTTTTGGATGTTTTGGGACCTAAGTATGAGGACGTTCTTATCTTCTAGAGTGGGGGGTATTTTGATAGTGGCCTTTGAGCTGTAAAAAGGGTTCTAGTCTCATGTCGCAAGTGAACCGAATTGGCTCCGACCGTTCGAGGTAGAAAAACATAAGAGATAGTGTCCCTGACTCTGGAGCCAATGATTATAGCGCCTGTTTTTCTTTAGCCTCATATGTGACAAAAGTAGGCGACTGTTACATAGCACGGTGGATTAGGCCGGCTATAGAGGACGTCAGGACGTCCTCTCTGGTGTATAAATTCATGCTCTTTTTTGGAGGGTCCTGTTTGTGTTCGACCTTTCGTGTCTTTTTCATTACTGGTTTTTCCTTTGATGTCTTGGTTGTGTCTTTTTCTCAAAAACCAAACTGTTTTTTTTGGGGTTTGTCTTTCGCCTTTTGGTGTTTTGTTCTTTTGTATTCAGACTTGAATGTAGTCTTCAAAAGATTAAATTATCCAGTCCTAAGCTGGTGTTAACCCAGTTTGTTGGGTACCGTGGGTTTTCTTTTCTTAAGCAACAGTCAAATCGGCGGGAGTTCATCGCGTCTCAAGGAGCTGCATGATAGGTTACAGTCGAGGTTTCGTGAAGATTCGATACGAGAAGAGCGACCTCCCACCTGGAGAGACCATCCAGTTAGGAGGGTATTAATCGCGAGCTATAAGAAGAACACTGATGGTGCGTATCACAGGCACAACCGCATGGACTGGATGACGGCACAATGGGCAAGGAGGGATTGCTTCTATGACGCAGCTTGGACTGAATACTACACTCAGCCACGAACACCAGAGGATGCGGTCCACTTCACTATAGGGGACAGCCTGATACGAGTACTGAGACGAATCCAGTCACATTGGCAGGTTGGAGTCTTGAGTTTTTCTGGGGCTGCGACATCACAGATATTGGCGTCCTCGGAGATGTTAGACATGGTGAAGATGTACACGGTCACTTTGATGAAAGGGACCAATGACGTGTCCAGGAAACAATCAGGAAAGGTGATGAGGCTGCACGAGTAGATGAGTTGCATTCTTGAGGAGCTGAGAATTTATCTAGATCCCGCGATACTCATCATTTGCACTCTTCCGTACAACATGAAGGTTGAGCAAAACGCGAGAGAAATGAATGAGAAAGTACGCAACATCAACGAGATATTTAGACAAATCCAGCAGACGAGCGTACTCCCCGTAGGTTGTTGGACGTGGCAGACAAGCTGGAACGATCTCTTCAGGATGATGCGTCCTCGAATGGCCTTAATTTTGATAGGCCCAGGGGCATGGAGTGGCTGAATAGTGTCTTCCAGCGGCACATAAACATTCTGGAATTGGACTTGCTGGAAATGGCCCAATTCACATTTGGTCCATCTCCAATACCTCCATTCATTGCAACTAGGACCCTATCTGGCCGTCTGGGAGCGAGAATTGACTCGAGGGATAGCTCAAGGAGCAGTCACACGCCGATGGAAGCAGAGGAGGCAGAGTCATCCACGCGCAAAAGCAAAAGCTCAGTGGTATCGTCAGTGGTGGTGGTGGACAAAAAGAAGGCGGAGAGACCATCGGAGACGTGCAAGGCGCGGTATCTAGAGAGTGTAAAAGAGTTGGACCTGGAGGATTTAGAATGCTGGCAGGAGTTGGCAGAAGTCCTGGGACTTAAGAGCGTGTCACACGAGGACTTGAGTCGACAGCACTAGGTGGACTGGTTGAAGGCCCACGAGGCGCAGTTCTTAAGAGAACTGACTGGGATCCCGCTGAAGTCGATAATGGGGCCAGTCAACTATAGGCCTCTCAGGCAATTTGGGAGTTGTTCAGGATCTTAGCGGAACCTCCCAAGCATCGGACGAGTTTAGCCCGAATCAGGGTGGCAACTCCCGCACAGTTGAGAGTGGTGGAGAAGCTGCTTGAGCCGAAAGACATAGGGATCCCAGATGCCGCATACGAAGGTTCAAAGCTAGCCGATGATCCGAGATATGATAATTTCTGTAGAAGCTCACAGATGGTCAAGGCGTTGGCAGTGTATGATCGATCAGATCCAGGAGCAGCAAGTGTGATCATCGTGGCGGGTTCGGATTTCGAGGTGTCATCCCCGAAGCTATTCTGGCTAGAAACCTTAGTGTATCTACTGCCTGGTGCGGAACTGAATCAGATGTTGACTCTGGTGGTAGCGATCAAGTCGGAAACGCCGTGCGAGCGGGAACTACTAGTGTCTGCAGTATTGAACGATCACCTGCATGCGGCAGGGCTTTTGGAGCTCCTGAAAGGCGAGGCATCAACGCCCAAAAAATCTGGGAAGCAATCCAGACGTTGTTCGCCGCTAAGAACGAGGTGCAGCAGTCTGTGGTTTCTCGATTTGGATCCAAGACAAGAGTTACATTTACGACGTCCCCAACGAAGGATGAGGACTTGAGAACTCTGAATGTGATAGACAAACTGATTCTACCCCATAGTAAGGAGTCGAAAGAAACGATGAGCAAGCTGTATAAATCAGTGAAGAAGATGGAACCCGGTGGTTGTCTCGATCTGACGTGTGGAGTTGGAGAGCACTCTTGCGAAGGACCGTCCTGTGTCTTGATAGAGCCCTTCCAGAAAGAAGATCTAGCCACTTGGTTTGGCGACATCACAGAGAAGGAGAAAAGTGAAGTACAGATAGTTACTGAGGCTTACATGAAAAATACTGTAAAAAAAAGCAACAGCGTTGGTTCTTCTCAAGGATGTGCAGCTTGCAGTACCTGGAGATGCTGGAGTCCGAGCACTATTTAGTTACGGAGTGGAGTCATGGCTATTTTAGCGTGGAGTCATGGCCTGGGGCAATGCAAAAAACCCACATGCACATCAGAGGGTGGAAGATTGATCTTGAGGCAGAAATGGGGTTCCCGTTAGTGAAGCCTATAGTTTACCAGTGAACGCGAAGTCCCTACTCGCATCGGTCATGGCCAACCTGTCTGGAAGCTACTATCCACTGCACATAGCAATGGTGGAGGTATCGACAAAGCCTTGTGCGTACGCCTGGCTCGAATATCCAAGTGCGTACGCCTGGCTCGAATGTCGCATCACTCGCACAGACTGTTGAGAAAGGTCTTGGGAACTGTACCGGGGGAACAAAGAGATAACTTGAGTGAAATCTGGGAATAGAGAGAGAGTGAAATCTGGGAATAGAGAGAGTGAAATCTGGGAATAAGAACTCTTGGGTCTGGAAGGTGAGAACACGAGTGACTTCGTGAGACAGAAAACGTAACCCAGCCATGGAGGAGAATGATGTAACACACGAAAAGATGATGGAGCTGGAGCCCTAGCTGGAAGCTTCGGAAGAACACAACGTCCGGAGTATCAACCTCACGCATGGGGAATGCCCGAGCCACTGTCTGGCACAGACGGTGTGGTATCCGGAGCAGTCAAACCTCTGCTTGATATGGGACGCAGATGAAGTTCGGTCCATCGGACTACCCGATCATCGGCAGAAGCAGACCCTCCTGGTAGTGAGTTCAATGCTGGCGTTGTGATGGATAAAGGAAAACGTGACGAAATATCGGGAAACGAAGGCACCCACAGCGGAGTCGATACATGCTATTGATTACAGTAGGAGGATTGAGTTGTTTGAGACTGCATGTAAGGTATTCGCTATAGCTATGCTGGCCAAGCACGTGTGGAGCCGCATAAGATTCTTCCCGTGGTTTCGAGCGACATAGACGTCTTGGTTATACACGGTGACGAGTGATCACATGAAGAAGCATCAGAAAGATTATCGACAGTTCCTAGCTGAGATAATGACGGAAGCCTTCAAAAGACGCTTGCTGACCCATCGTAATGCAATCACAACATATAAGAAAAGAGCTGGTAGGGTGTCTAGAGATAACACCAAGGCGAGGGTCAATATTGGAAAAAGACTAAGCGAAGAAAGTGAGATTGAGCTTACAAAACTCTTTTTGCTTGAATATAAAATGAAGGGTTTGCCGAACCAGGCGAAGAGATTGCAAGAGCAGAGGGAGTGAATGTGATCCTACGACGATCAGGAAGCGCTGCTGAGGCACCTTTTGGTGACGAATGCATCAGGGCCTAGCACCTCAAGGGCGAGGAGCAAAAAATGAGCAGGAAGCTCAGTGTCGGATTCTTGAGCCTGGAGAGGGAAAAGAAAGGGGCTTGAGTGTGAATTTGGATGAAATTTGAGGTCACGGAATAGAATTTTTAATTCAACAAAGTATTGTTTTTAATATGCTTTTTCTATTATATAAATAAAATAGCTGCACGAAAATGTTCTTATTGGATCAGACAAAAGAAATTTTAATCATTAGCTTGCAAAGCGGAAATTTAAGGCGCAGGTGTATGCAATTTATAACTCCTGTTTACCTATAATGTGACAACTTTGCATGGTTGTGAACTTTGGGGTGTATATAAAGTTAAATCTGCTACAAGCTTCTGTAAATGACCACTGGGACTGTATCTTGAGCAACACTCAACATTCTGGGGGCTCACTGGCAGACGGCGACACGCAATGAGGAAATCGATCTTGAGTCCGGGGAGTATGTGCCAGTCGCTCATATTTGAAAGTTTGACCTTGAGCAACGCAAGAAACATGAATTTGGGTTGAAATGAAATTTTTCAAAAGTTCCAATTGAGCATGTCATGCTCAAGTTTCTCGCGACAACTGAAAATCTCAGAAATATAAGATCAGAAGAAATGAACAACAATCGCGGAAAATTAGTCAAAAAAGCAGCGAGAAATTGCTGTTCTATTATATGAATCAAAATGCTGCATGAAAATTTTCTTATTGGATAAGACAAAAGAAATTTTAATCATTAGCTTGCAAAGCGGAAATTTAGAGCGCAGGTGTATGCAAGTTATGACTGCTGTTCAGCGATAATGTGACAGTTTTGCATGGTTGTGAAATTTGGGGTGTAGATAAAGTTGAATCTGCTACAAACTTCTGTAAATGACCACTGGGACTGTATCTTGAGCAACACTCAACATTCTGGGGGCTCACTGGCAGACGGCGACACGCGATGAGGAAATCGATCTTGAGTCCGGGGAGTATGTGCCAGTCGCTCATAATTGAAGGTTTGACCTTGAATAACGTAAGAAACATGATTTTGGGTTTAAATGAAATTTTTCTAAAATTCCAATTGAGCATGTCATGCTCAAGTTTCTCGCGACAACTGAAATTCTCAGAGATATAAGATCAGAAGAAATGAACTACAATCGCGGAAAAGTAGTAAAAAAACAGCGAGAAATTGCTATTCACAATTTCCAGATATAATTTCATACGAGAGTAGAGCTGTATTGTTCTTGACAGAAGACAGAAAGCAATCACGAGTGGAAGAAGAGTAAATTCGAGCGGACCAGTGTGAACCTTCGGTGGAAAGGTGGAAACCAAAGTCTCCCAATGGTCCAGTCCCAAAAAACTCATTTCTCAAGTCAAAACTCAATTCTCAAGCTGGAACTTGTTAATTTAAAACTCCTCGAGTCAAACTTATTTCCCTAGTTATTCTAGAGTTACTTGTTAATTTAGTTACGCAAATTCTAGAGTGTGCCGATATTTGATTAACTAATTTAAATTTTTTTAGTGTGTTTTTTGTTGTTATGTTGAGATGAGTAGAGGTTTAGGCTGATCCATCTGAAATGGATCAAAGTTCCACAGTCTAATAAAAAGCAATCCCTGTTTTCCGACCCAGTTTTTAACGGCGTTCGCGTGTTTTGGGTGTTTTGGGACCTAAGTATGAGGACGTTCTTATCTTCTAGATTGGGGTATTTTGACAGTGGCCTTTGAGCTGTAAAAAGGGTTCTAGTATCATGTCGCAAGTGAACCGAATTGGCTCTGACCGTTCGAGGTAGAAAAACACAAGAGATAGTGTCCCTGACTCTTGAGCCATTGATTATAGGGCCTGTTTTTCTTTAGCCTCATATGTGACAAAAGTAAGTAGGCGACTGTTACATAACACGGTCGGTTGGGCCGGCTATAGAACATGCTCAGGACGTCCTCTCTGTTGGGTTAGGCCAGGAGTGGGAGTATAAGTTCATGCTCTTTTTTGGAGGGTCCTGTTTGTGTTCGACCTTTCGTGTCTTTTTTATTACTGGTTTTTCCTTTTATGTCTTGGTTGTGTCTTTTTATCAAAAATCAAACTGTTTATTTTAGATTTGTCTTTCGCCTTTTAGTGTTTTGTTCTTTGGTATTCAGACGTGAATGTAGTCTTCAAAAGAATAAATTATCCAGTTCTAAGTTGGCGTTAATCCAGTTTGTTGGGTACCGTGGGTTTTCTTTTCTTAAGCAACAGTCAAATCGGCGGGAGTTCATCGCGTCTCAAAGAGCTGCATAATAGGTTACAGTCGAGGTTTCGTGAAGATTCGATACGAGAAGAGCGACTTCCCACCTAGAGAGACCATCCAGTTAGGAGGGTAATAATCGCAAGCTATAAGAAGAACACGGATGGTGCGTATCACAGGCACAACCGCATGGACTGGAGGACGCCACAACGGGCAAGGAGGGATTGCTTCCATGACGCAGCTTGGACTGAGTACTTCACTCAGCCACGAACACTAGAGGATGCGGTCCACTTGACTATAGGGGACAGCCTGATACGAGTACTGAGACGAATCCAGTCACATTGGCAGGTTGGAGTCTTGAGTTTTTCTGGGGCTGCGACACCGCAGATATTGGCGTCCTTTGAGATGTTAGACATGGTGAAGATGTACACTGTCACTTTGATGAAAGGGACCAATGACGTGTCCAGAAAACAATCAGGGAAGGTGATGAGGCTGCACGAGTATATCAGTTGCATTCTTGAGGAGCTGAGAATGAATCTAGATCCCGCGATACTCACCATTTGCACTCTTCCGTACAACTTGAAGGCTGACCAACACGCGAGAGAAATGACTGAGAAAGTACGCAACATCAACGAGATAATTAGACAGATCCAGCAGAGGAGCGTACTCCCCGTAAGACTGTAGGACGTGGCAGACAGGATGGAATGATCTCTTCCGGATAATGCGTCCTCGGATGGCCTTCAATTTGATAGGCCCAGGGGCGTGGAGTGGCTGAATACTGCCTTCCAGAGGCACATAAACATGCTGGAGTCGGACCTGCTTGAAATGACCCAATTCACATTTGGTCCATCCCCAATACCTCCCTTCTTTGCAACTAGGCCCCTATTCGGCCGTCTGGGAGCGAGAATTGACTCGAGGGATAGCTCAAGGAGCAGTCACAATCGACAACTAGGATCCACGCCGATGGAAGCAGAGGAGGCAGAGTCATCCACGCCCCAAAGCTCAGTGATATCATCAGTGGTGGTGGTGGACAAAAAGAAGGCGGAGAGACCATCGGAGGCGAGCAAGGCGCGGTATCTAGAGAGTGTAAAAGAGTTGGACCTGGAGGATTTAGAATGCGTGTCACACGAGGACTTGAGTTGACACCACTAGGTGGACTGGTTGAAGTCCCACGAGGCGCAATTCTCAAGAGCAAGGACAGTGGAGACAGCAGACTTGACTGGGATCCCGCTGAAGTCGATAATGGTGCCAGTCAACTATAGGCCTCTCAAGCAATTGGGGAGTTCAGGACTCATAGCGGAAGATCCCAATCATCGGACGAGTATAGCCCTAATCAGGGTGGCAACTCCCGCACAGTTGAGAGTGGTGGAGAACCTGCTTGAGCCGAAATACATAGGGATCCCAGATGCCGCATACGAAGGTTCAAAGCTAGCCGATGATCTGAGATATGGTAACTTCTGTGGAAGCTCACAGTTGGCCAACACGTTGGCAGTGTAAGATCGATCGGATCCAGGAGTAGCAAGTGTGATCATCCTGGCGGGTTCGGATTTCGAGGTGTCATCCCCGAAGCTATTCTGGCTAGAAACCTTAGTGTATCTACTGCCTGGTGCGGAACTGAATCAGATGTTGACTCTGGTGGTGGCGATTAAGTCGGAAACGCCGTGCGAGCGGGAACTGCTAGTGTTTGCAGTATTGAACGATCACCTGCATGCGGCAGGGCTTTTGGACAACCTGAAAGGCGAGGCATCAACGCCCAAAAAAATCTGGGAAGCAATCCAGACGTTGTTCGCCGCGATGAACGAGGTGCAGGAGTCTGTGGTTTCTCAATTTGGATCCAAGACAAGAGTTACATTTACGACGTCCCCGGGCTTGCAGTTCGTATATGCAATGTTGATCTTGATAGCGTGGCGGATCCTCATCGCAGCTCCCAATCGCGAGCTGGAGCCGACTAACTTGAGAATTCTGAAGTCGGAATTGGCAGCTGCGTGGGCATATGTGTCTCATGCTATAAGATGATTCTACGAATTGGCGGAGATTCTCTTTATGCTGTATGAGGTCCTCTGTCTTGAAGTGTCGAATCTCGCTCGGCAATTAAAGTTCATTTCAGAGAAGAGGGACAACCACCCGATAGTAGGCCACTTGACAGCAAGCCTGTGGTTTCGAGGCATGGATTTGACGATCACGAGTTCCATCGGCAAGGCGAGGGGACCGAGTAATGAAAGTAAAAAATGGCTAGTGTAGCGACTCCAGAACAGCTGAGAGTGGTGGAAAAGCTGCTTGAGCCGAAAGATATGGGGTTCACAGATGCCGCATATGGAGGTTCAAAGCTAGACGAAGATCCAAGATATGGTAAGCCCTGTGGAAGCTCGCAGTTGGCCAAAACGTTGGCAGTGTATGATCGATTGGATCCAGGAGTAGCGAGGGTGATCATCAATGTGGTTTAGGACTTTGAGGGGACGTCCCAGAAGTTATTCTGACCAGAGACCTTAGTGTATCTGCTACCTGGGGTGGAGCTGTGTCAGTCGCTGACCCTGGTGGTCGCAATTCAGTCGGAGACGCCATGCTAGCCTGAATTGCTGCTATTTGCGGAAATGAACGACCAACTGCACGCGGCAGGGCTTCTGGAGGAACTGAAAAGTGAGGCACCAACACCCAAGAAAGTCTGGGAAGCAATCCAGACAATGTTAGCCGCGATGAACGAGGCGCGAGAGTCGGTGGGTTCTCGATTTGGACCCAAGACAAGAGTGGCATTTACGACGTCCCCGGGCTACGCGAGTATGCAGCCTGCATTGCAGTTTGTGTATCCAAGTTTGATTTTGATAGCGGAAAGCAACACGTAGCGGATACTTATGCTGCTCCCAATCGCGAGCTAGAGCCAATAAACTTGAGACTTTTTAAAACGGAGTTAGCAGCGGCGTGGGCAGATGTATCTCATGCTTTGAGGGAACTCTACGAATTGGCGGGCATTCTGATTGTGCTCGATGAAGTCCTGT
>NC_087064.1:78137737-78208568 GCF_963678635.1 Symsagittifera roscoffensis | reverse complement strand
CCATCTCCTTCTTCACCAGTTCAAAACTCCCTTTCCACGCCGGGATTCTCAAGGTTTCCTCCTTGTCCGCTGCTAGGGGATTTAAGTTCCAGAATTTGGGGTAGGCCTCAAGAGAACTCTCATGTTCCCCCCATTCTGCACTGCAATTGTCCCCCAAAAATTGAACACCATCAATTCGGGATCCTTAATTTTCCCGAAGAGTACCGTGTCGCTCATTCGTGCCCTCAGCTCTTACTGCCTGCACCAGCTCAGCGCCGTCCCATCTAGAACATTTATCAAGCCTCCTTCAACTCTTTTCTCGTCTTGGGATTCTTCGCCCGTCAGGTATCGGTTTTGCATGAAGTGATACTCCACCAGCAACGTCCTCAGCCCGGCAGCGCACTTCTATGAGTAAGTTTCGGCGCTTAGGTGAGTCTTCCCCATCGACAGGGGTTCCCCATTCCCCATACTCAGTCGATGAAGCGCAGCAGTTCCCCATGGGTCAAGAACACTAGTGTCAAGTACCCATCAACTCGGAGCGTTTTCACACCCCTGCTGAACATGTAAGCCGGGCCCATGTTGAACAGATACCTAGAGTAGACCCAGTACAGGGCCAGTAAGAGGTTAATGTGCATATTCAATAACTCCTGCACAAACGCATCGAAGATGGCATCCTTCGCATAGAGCGTTTCGCCCATGTACCTCTTCTCCCAGCAAGGGCTTAAGAATCTCAAGATCTGGTGGTTTTTTATGGTCTTCAGCCCGCCCTTCGCTTGCTCCCTCTAGAATCATCAATTGGTGACTTCATTTTCCGCTGTGACAATTCTTCCCACCGTCATATCTCTGCTCTCTGCTGCTTCTAGCTGCCCCTCAAGAAAATCTCATATCTGTTTGATGAGAGGTGCAGAAGCGACCACCTGCCTCTTTCTTGCGTCAAACGGTACCCCATCGATTCCAACTGTTGTTCGGTCGCAGCCACGTTTTTACTTTCGTTGCTCGCTCCCTCGCCTCACTGGTGAAGCTCGTGATTGTGTGATCCATGCGCCGAAGCCACAGGCTTGCTGTCAGAACATCCCTTACCTCTGGAATGAACTTAAGTTGCCGAGCTAGATTGGACACTTCAAGACACAGGACTTCATCGAGCACAATCAGAATGCCCGCCAATTCGTAGAGTTCCCTCAAAGCATGAGATACATCTGCCCACGCCGCTGCTAACTCCGTTTTAAAAAGTCTCAAGTTTTTTGGCTCTAGCTCGCGATTGGGAGCAGCATAAGTATCCGCTACGTGTTGCTTTCCGCTATCAAGATCAAACTTGGATACACAAACTGCAATGCAGGCGGCAGTTTATTAACATTGCGACATCAACATTAACTCGTGGACGACTCAAGCAAAGAATATGAGAGGCTCAATACCCCCGAAGTTCGAGGTTCGGAATATCTTGAGGACGCTCGAGCAAGCTCAGCTGGAGAACAAGCTGCCGATCTGGGATGATGGAAGAATGATCGTGGAGGAGGAACACATTGCCCTGAAAGATGAAATGAGGTTCGCCGCGAGGAAATACCGAGCGCCTTATGGATTGGAGCAGCTAGAAATGAAACAAGAGGAAAATGAGCTAGATGCGGCAGGTCCCTTATATGTAGCCCTCACTGAATACAAGAATCTGGACTCGGCAACGCCCTCACCCTTATCGGTGGGTACCCCTGGAGACAAAAGAAGCGACCTCGTAGAGAACAGGTTCAGAGATGCACTTGAAAAAGAACGTGCTGAGTCAGAGGAAGGGGAGAGTATGGATGAGACCCTCAGTGAAGCTGGAGAAGAAATGGAGGTGGGGAATACACCAGAGCAGGACCCTGCTGAAACCGATTTCACCCACAGGAGCTGTCGCAAGACTTGAGTGGAGATGACTGGGCGACACAGCCAAACCACCCCTGGGATCCCCTCGAAAAGATCTGGAATTGCCTCTGACGAGTGAGACTTCCAATATGGGGATGAAGCTCTTGAGCGCCGAAGAAAGCAAGAGGAACGCTTTTGTAGGCAAGAAATGGATGTTCCTGAACACTCTGGATGAAAAGGAGTGACGAGAGATCTTGAGCGAGTTTGACCAGAGAGCGAAGAGCGAGACTACGCTGGCGGACTTCAAAGAGTTATGGAAAACGGTGGTGAAATTCGAAAACTTGTCTTGATGGGTACCGGACTGGACGAAAAAGCGAGAAAGGAGCTACTAGCTATGAGCAAGATGATCAAGCTGAGGGAAACAGAGCAGAAGACCAAAGATGACGCATGTAAATACAGCTCTACTCCGAACAAAAAAAATGATATTAAATGATTAAGGTTGAAAGGGATGGTAAGAATAGGACTAGTGATATGATTAAAGATATTAATTTTCTTAAGGCTCGAGAAGGTGGCGGCAAGAGTTAAAAAGGCCGGACCGGGATAAAGAAGTCGAATCAGTGATGATAGTGACAACGCCCCCGAATAAAGAAAAGGGGTCTCGGAAAAGGATAAGAAAGAGACAGAAGAATTAATTAGTCACTCGGCGGACGCAGTCTCAGAAAAGAATCTGCGGAGACGGCTCCCATGATTCTAGCGCGATTGAAGACAGCAGCCTACAAGGCCAGCTCCGCACCACGGAAGCTGGCCGAGGTGGTGAAAGGGACGGGATGTCTCTACGTGCTTGACAACGGAGGAGGACTTCAGACCCCAGAAGGCAAACACCAAAAGAGGTTCGACGACCAGACAAATTGGAAGATTGCCTCAAGAAACTTGATCGTGGAGTGTCCGGCAAGCGTCGTCATTGGGCTACCCAACAAAAAGCTGAGATCAACAAGTTAGAGTTGGGGAATCAGCTGAAACGAACCTGGCATAGTTTGCTGCGGGAATATTTGAGGAGGAGATGAAAACACCTTCGTCCGCGTTGCCATTGATGGCAAATCCTTTCGTCAGAACGACAGGACAGTTGATGTTCGCATGGAGCTTGGTGGTAATAGAGCTGAGGTGTCGACCTCACACAAAAAATTGAAGCTGGACAGCAATAGTCTAGAGGTTTATCAAATGCTGGTGCAGCACATCGCCAGAGATAATTCCGGTTTCAGTCTAGTGAGGAGAAAAGATGCCACTTGTTTCTTGAGGTGGATAATGTCGCTGATGACCGATAGTAACATCCAAACGTGCCATCAGAAGTCGATGGAAAAAAACTATGGAAAGGAGAATCTCCACGGTCATCCTTAACGTGTACCAGAGTACTGGAATCGAAAACGAGGATGGCTTCAGACAGTCTCAAGAGATTCACGGGAAACTTGATGAAATACGGAGATTCTACAACGAGAAGTTCATGACGAGGTGCATGACGTGCATCGTAATTTAGACCGGGTGGGAAGATTACTCGAAACCCAACAACCGGGGAGAATATCAATATGTTTCTGGAAAAATGGGCATAGCATACAACCCTTTCTTGGGTTCAGAGGCTGGGAACGCCCACAAGAATTATGAAGTAACAGAATTGTTGAAATTTTGGACAGAAAAGATAAAAGAGATTGACCCAGTGGAAAGGAAAAGGCCGAGCCTAGGCCTGGCACTTGAGAAGATATCAGAAGTAATTAGCGTGCCGCGCTCGAACAAGACGGTAGAATTGAAAATGGGAACTGGAAACGGCGTGCTGATTACGAATTTAGGAACGGTTTGGAAGTTGCTGAGGCGTTTTTGGCGACCACCTCCTCATGCGAGTTTGATTGAAGAAGTCACGGAGCGAGTGAGACTGTCTCCAACGAAGGATGATGACTTGGGAACTCTGAATGTGATACACAAACTGATCCTACACCACAGTAAGGAGTCTAAAGAAACAATGAGCAAGCTGTATAAATCAGTGTAGAAGATGGAACCCGGTAGTGGTCTGGATCTGACGTGTGAAAGTGGAGAGCACTCTTGCGATGGACCATCCTGTGTCTGGATAGAGTCCTTCCAGAAAGCAAATCTAGCCACTTGGTTTGGCAACATCACAGAGAAGGAGAAAAGTGAAGTACAGATAGTGGCTTACATGAACACTACTGTAATTATAGCAACAGCGTTGGGGTTCTTCTCGAGAATGTGCAGCTTGCAGTCCCTGGAGATGCTGGAGTCCGAACACCACTTAGTTACAGCGTTGAGCGTGGAGTCATGGCCTCGGGCATTTAAAAAAACCCACAAGCACATCAGAGGGTGGAAGATTGATCTTGAGGCAGAAATAGGGTTTCCCGTGAGTGAAGCCTAAAGTTTGCCAGTGAACGCGAAGCCCCTAGAAGGATCACATGAAGAAGCATCAGAAAAAATATCGACAGTTCCTAGCTGAGATAGGGCCGGAAGCCTTCAAACGATCCTTGCTGACCCATCGTAATTCAATCACAACAGGTTAGAAAAGAGCTGGTAGGGTGTCTAGAGATAACACCAAGACGAGGGAGTCAATATTGGAAAAAGATTTAGCGAAGAACGTGAGCTTACATAACCCTTTTTGCTTGTACAGGGAATATGAAGTGAAAGGTTTGCCGAACCAGGCGAAGAGATTGCAAGAGCAGAGGGAGTGGATGCAATCCTACGAACATTAAAGTCTTGGGAAGAAATCGTGAGCAGCTTCGACAATCAGGAAGCGCTGCTGAGGCACATTACAGTGTCGAATGCATCAGGGCCTAGCACCTCAAGGGCGAGGAGCAAAAAATGAGCAGGAAGCTCAGGGTCGGATTCTTGATTCTGGAGAGGGAAAGGAAACGGGATTGAGTGTGGATTCGGATTAAATCTGAGGTCACGGAAAAGGAATTTTATTGAAACAAAGTATTGTTATTAATATGCTATTTCTATTATATGAATCAAAATGCTGCATGAAAATTTTCTGATTGGATAAGACAAAAGAAATTTTGATCATTAGCTTGCAAAGAGGAAATTTAGGGCGCATGTGTTTGCAGTTTCGACTGCTGTTTAGCGATAATGTGACATCGATCTTGAGTCCGGAGAGTATGTGCCAGTCGCTCATATTTGGAAGAATGACCTTGAGCAACGCAAGAAACATGATTTTGGGTTGAAATGAAATTTTTCAAAAATTCCATTTGAGCATGTCATGCTCAAGTTTCTCGCGAAAACTGAAAATCTCAGAAATATAACATCCGAAAAAATGAACTGCAATCGCGGAAAAGTAGTAAAAAAACAGCGAGAAATTGCAATTCACAATTTCCAGATATAATTTCATACGAGAGTACAGCTGTATTTTTCTTGACAGAGGACAGAAATCAATCACGAGTGGAAGAAGAGTAAATTCGAGCGGATCAGAGTGATCCTTCGGTGGAAAGGTGGACAACCGAAGTCTCCCAATGGTCCAGCCCCAAAAACTCATTTCTCAAGTCAAAACTCAGTTCTCAAGCTGGAACTTGTTAGTTTAGAACTCCTCGAGTCAAACTTGTTTCCCTAGTTTTTCCAGAGTTACTTGTTAATTTAGTTACTCAAATTCTAGAGTGTGCCGATATTTGAGTATGCAATTTAACTTTTTTGAGTGTGTTTATGTTGTTATCTTGAGATGAGGAGTGGTTTAGGTTGATCCATCTGAAATGGATCAAAGTTCCACAGTCTAATAAAAAGCAATCCCTGTTTTCCTACCCTGTTTTTAACGGCGTTCGCGTGTTTTGGATATTCGGGACCAAAGTATGAGGACGTTCTTATTTTCTAGAGTGTGGTGGTACTTTGGTAGTGGCCTTTAAGCTGTAACAAGGGTTCTAGTCTCATGTCGCGAATGAACCGAATTGGCTCCGACCGTTCGAGGTAGAAAAACACAAGAGATAGTGTCCCTGACTCTTGAGCCAATGGTTATAAGGCCTGTTTTTCTTTAGCCTCATACGTGACATAAGTAGAGGTGACTGTTACATTGGCACGGTGGGTTGGGTCGGCTATAGAGCCTGCTCAGGACGTCCACTCTGGTGGGTTAGGCCATGAGTGGGAGTATAAATTCATGCTCTCTTTTTTAGAGGGTCCTGTTTGTGTTCGACCTTTCGTGTGTCTTTTTTATTACTGGTTTTTCCTTTTATGTCTTGGTTGTGTCTTTTTCTCAAAAATCAAACTGTTTATTTTGGGTTTGTCTTTCGCCTTTTGGTGTTTTGTTCTTTTGTGTTCAGACTTGAATGTATTCTTCAAAAGAATAAATTATCCAGTTCTAAGCTGGTGTTAATCCAATTTGTTGGGTACCGTGGGTTTTCTTTTCTTAGTCATGCTGTTAGATTGTGGTTTGCGGTGTTTAGTAAGCCTACGTTGGTTAGTTTGGATTATTCTATAATTCCTCTCCAACCGGGTAAAAGGAAAGTTTGAAACGTGTTAAAACTGGTTAGAGTTGTCATCAATAAAAGTTAAAGATTAAATTCTTTAATTTAAACAATTCTTCGTGGGCGAGCTGTGCGATTGTGGATAGAATTGTGAGCGAGTGAATGTTTTAACCAATAAAGAAACGTCCTTAAAGATGTTAGTACTGCTTTAATTTTGTAGGCAACTTGTATTAATTTACTTTTTTGAAATTATTAATTTCACTGCCTTATTTGGGGCGTTGAAATTATCAATTTATTTTCATTGTATGAATTTTTACAGCCTATGGGAAATGATTATATATTGTTTGATTGCTGTTTGGGAAACATTTTTTACAGCTTCATTTATGAAATTTGAAATTGGTTGAAATTGATTTATGATTCCAGAAAAAAATTTTCTGTTTTTTATTTCGTTTTTCTTTTTTGTAGATGACTGACCATCGTGCTTGTGAAGACTCTAGAAAAAGAGAAAACATTTATGAAGAATGGTTAGTTTTGTTTGTGTTTGCTAGTAAATTATTTAGTTCATAATACCTATTCGTTTGTGAAGAATCCGTGGGGGAAAACGTCGTGGATGATTTCTGATGATGATAGTAATTTAGCTAGCAAATGAAAGATGTTTTTAAAGTCAAGAAGTGGCCAAAGCACTTCGAGTGCTTTGAAGAAGTTTTGCTCTTCAATACTAGATGAGAGTTCATAAGGTGTGTTTTGAATGACGTTATGAATCTTATGATTATATCTGGTGTTATGGATGAATTCTAGGATCGGGATTTAAGCGGGCTGTAGGAATTCGTGGGGGACGATTAGTGGGCGGGATGTGTCTATATTAAACATTTTATTTAAGGGACAGAATTTATACATCTGGGTTACGGGATTATAATTGCGGAGGATGCCTTGAAGGAGGATGCCTAGTTAAGGGACAGAATATATACATCTGGGTTACGGGATCATAATTGCGGAGGATGCCTTGTAGGAGGATGCCTAGTTAGGGGACAGAATATATACATCTGGGTTACGGGATCATAATTGCGGAGGATGCCGTGTCTTTAATACAATAAGTGAAGTTAAGAAAGAATGGTGAGGTATAATTAGAGTTAATGTACTGATATCTGTGGTGAATTTGTCGTGCTGGTATATTTTGAGTGTAATGATATCGGATGAACTTCTAGTAAGTATAAGTGTGTTTGTTTAGTTCGTAACATGACATCGTGTGAACAGTGCAAATCACGTTCTTTGGTGTGAGTAAATGAAAGTTTCGTGAAAAGTGGTCAAATTTGTTAAAGTATGAATCATAAGCTTGAATATCACGAAGTGCTGTTGAAAAGCTGTGGTAGCATTTTTTATCTAATGTTTTGAGGGTGAAAACGTATGCTGTGTTTTAATGAACAAATTTTCTGTTAGTTGTGGGTTAGCAATTTTGTCGTCACTCATAAAGATGTTTTCGTCAGATCTTATGATGTTATGATCGTAGTGATCGATAGAATGTTCATTAGCTGTGGGTGCGGTGAATCTGATGAGTGAGTGTTTATATCTTATATGCGTAAATTGTTTTGGAGTGAGTGCTGTTGTTAAAAGGTAGAGTTGATTGCTGCATTTTTTGTTATCATATAGGATGTTATATTATGGTAGTGAGAGTGGATTGGTGAAGTGATAAAATGATATCCATGAATGTCTTGGATATAATACGTGCTCATTAACATAATTACAATTTTCTTCATTGGGGTCTGAATGAAAGTAGGTGTATTGAGGGAAAAAGGGTAAACATATTTGGAGAAATTCTCTAGTATAAGTGTGAAGTGGTTGATTAACAAATATTGTGGATGTCCCTGGGTGAGAGGGAAATGGAGTGTTGGGAAATTTTCTTTTAAAGGTTTGCTAGGCTCCGTTTGTACTGGAGGATAGAGTTGAAGAGAGAGTTGGGGTTGATGGGTTTGATGGCAATATAGATTGTGAGAGTTGGTGAATAGTTACTGTTCGAGGGTGCTGAAGTTAGATGAAAATGTCGATGTTGATTCAATTTTATTTGTGATTGCAGAGGTTGAAAGGGAGGTTTCGAAATTGTAGATGGGCTAGGTTCAGAGTTGTCAAAATGGTCGCAGGGTTTTGAGATCGGAGTTATTAAATTGGAAATTAGTATTATATACAGTGGTGTTTGAGTTAGTATCTGAATCAATGCCGAATGAAGTGTTATCATGAGGTGACTGAGGTGGGGGTAAAGCAAAAAGTGGGATGATGGGGAGGTTGCTTTGAAGGTTGGCTGGGTAGGAAATTGAGCGATCGAGTCATCCAACTTGGCGGCTCATCGTGGGCTAAAAAGATGATTGTTCTGAGAACGAATGTTAGTTGTATGTGGTTTTTCTATAATTTGTTTGCATGTGTCTTCTATGTGAGGTTGTTGGGTTATTTATGTGTTGAATTGGGCTTTGTGGGTAAGTAGGCCTTGAAGATATGAGGTCTGTCAGGGCCATATTCCTGAAATTTTGTGGTACTAATGATAAAGGATGGTTATGGTTTAGGTTTGTAATTGTGGTGCCGTAGGCGTTGTATTCGTATTGTGTTGTAAATCGTCATATGTGTTCGGTGTTGTTGATAGCTTGGTATTGTATTCTTTTATTTGAGCGTCTAAAAGTATTTTGTTTTTTGTTGCAGAGAAGATTCCAAAGAAATCTCGCGAAAAGTATGCGTGCTAGGCTAGCTTGTTTTTTTTTTATTCTGTGTATATTGCGCATGTATTCTAGGTTCCTTTTAGTAGAGAGAAAAAAATCCAAGAAAGTTAATCATTGCGTATAATATATTCAGTCCTTCCAAGATGTAGTAGGGTCATCCTAGAATGGCAAAAAGTTTGATTTTTAAATTTACAAAACCAAAAAAAATTATTGGTGACATATCTTGTGGTCTGTATTTTTCGCCATTTAAAAAATGTAATCTTTTATATCTTTAAAGTTTCCGCTGTGGTCTTGCGCGTAGATGTCTGCGTAGGTTTGCGTAGGTTTTGATCTAGGGACTGTCGTTGTATTGTGTCCATTTTTGTGAGTAATTCTTGAAATTGTTGTTTACGTATGTGGTGTTGAATGTAGGACTTAGAGTATATGCCGATCGATTGTAATTCGATATTTGAAATACGAGCAATAGCTCTAATGCTTTCTGGTGAACATTTTTTAATGGTTGCAAAAGTGTAGGGTATGGTGTGAGAAGACAGTACTTATCGCCGTCAGGATTCATTTGTACTACATTGTGGCTGTTTTCTGATCCACTTGGGACTGCTGTATCCTAAAAATAAGCTCTTTGGGAGAGTTTTTCAACAAAATAAACTTAATTTTTTTTAGAATTTAGGGTTCTTCTGTAGCATTTTGTCTTCATAAAACATATAAGGTTGATACTTTTTTGGTACAAGTGTAATACCATAGTATGTTTCCTTCGTAGTCAATAAAGTTTGATCTATTTCCTGATAATAAATATCCTGCATAAGGTATTTTGAGTACTGCTAGTGCTTCTGATTGTAGAATTTAAGTTCTTTCAAGTTCGCATAACTGATGTAGTGTTTCAAGTTCTGTTAAAGATAATTCTTGAAAAATTCTACTTATTGTATAGTCTAATTTTATGTCTAGAAGTGCGCCAAAGTGAGTGTTGTTCATTAGTGATAGTTCTTGTAAAGCTTTACTGTCTTTTTCTTGTGGTTTTCTTTTTCCTGTATTTTTAGGAGGTTTACTGGGTTGGATGAGTTTTCGTCGCAGGTTGAGTATTGTGTTGCATGTGGATGTATGATTATTTTTCCTGTATTCATGTCGAAACCTTGTTCGTATTCTAAGAAGGGTTTCGTTTCCTAGATTGATGATATCGGCTTTAATTGGTTTGGTTTTAAATTTGTGCCAAGATTTTATTTGTCTAATGACTGGGTCAAGATTTTGATAATTCTGTAATAATTCCAGTTTTATTTTGTCTGTTATTGGGGGGAAACTGTTTTCAATTTCCATTTTTGAAAGAGTTTTTGTATCTAGGGGTCATGGAGGTTAAAAACATTGTGCATTGTATTTTTTGAGTCTTTATTTGGTGGGCCTGATAAATTTACATTATCAGTTAGGTTTTCTTTTTCTATTAAAGGGAATAGGTCTGTTTTGTTTGCTTTTTTTTATTGGTTTTTGCTGTGTGCTGCTTTTAATCCATGGTGAGTATGGTATCCGTTTAAATGTCGATTTTGCTAGTAGATCAACTTCTTAGTGATTGTTTTTACAAACTATACATAGTGGAATATGTTGTAACTATTCATTGGTTTGTCTATGTCAGTTTTTACTGCATATTTGCATTGTAATCTTGGTGAAGTTTCATCTTTTGCAAGGAAAAACTTAATATTCTGTGGTATTTCGACTGTTGTTTTTCTTGTTAGTAATACAGGTGATTAGTTTCTACTTAGAGTATTGGGTAGTGCGAGGTTTTTTCCTGCTTTCCAAACTATATGTAAGTATGGGAACTTCATTAAAATTAGTTGAAATCTATAAAGTCTATGATGTTTGTGTGAAAAAAGGAAAATTATGGGTTTATGATCTGTAAAAATAACTGTTGGATGTTTTGATCCAAGTTCTAAAATTTTATTTCATGTAAGTGTATATATTATGGCTGTACATTCTCTCATAAAAGGTACTTTCGTCTAACGACTAATCACACAAGTCTGAGTTCAGCTTTTGTGATTAGTCGAGAGTTCGCTGAAATGAACTGTTGTCTGAGGATGTTGTAGACTGGTCGTAATTATAAGTGCATTTTATATACGTAATTACTTAAGAAGGTTAACAGTCCGAGAAATTGTTGTATCTTCCTTCGATTGGACGGTGGTTGAAGTTTTTGGATTGCCTCTATGCGAGCTTTTAATGGAGATATATTGTTTTTTCTATAATTTGTTTAAGAAATTTTACACGTGTGAGTAAAAATTGAGATTTATCCGGGGGTGCTTTCATGTTTTTGTGTAGTAAAATCTGATGATAATTTTCTACGACCATGAACATTTCGTCTTTTGTTTTTGATTGCATGAAAACTTCGTTTAAACATCTGATTGTTTTTTTATTGAGTTTGAGTGGTCGGAAAATTTTGCTCATAAATACTGAGAAAACTGCTAGTTCTATGGAATTTCCATAGAATAATCTATTGGTCATCGTCCATCACAATTGTGCTCTCCGCTTCCGCACGTCTGGTCAAGACAGCTACCCGGTTCCATCTTCTTCACTGATCGTAGCTTACTCGTTTCTTCACCCGACTCTTTGCTCTGAGGCAAGATCAACTTGTCCACTACATTCAGTGTACCCAGGTCCTCGTCTTTTGTCGGTGCTAGCCTCACTCGCTCCGTGACCTCTTCAATCAGGCTTGCGTGGGGATGCGGGCACCAGGAAGGCCTCAGCAATTTCCAAACCACTCCTAAGTTCTTAATCAGCATGCCATTTCCATTTCCCATTTTCAATTCGACTCTCTTGTTCGAGCGCGGCACGCTTGTCACCTTGGGCATCTTCTCAAGAATCAAGCTTAAGCTCGGTTTCTCTCTTTCCACTGGATCAATCTCGATTATCTTCTCCGTCCAAAACTTTAACAGCTCCGTCACTTCGTGGATGCTGTGAGCGCTCCCGGCCTCTGAATCCAAAAAAGGGTTGTACGCTATCCTCATTGCTCCAGATACATATTGATGTTCTCCACGTTTGTTGGGTCTCGAGTACTCTCCATCCGAGGCTACGTTACGATGCATGTCATGTTCCTCTTCGAATGTCTTGTTGTAGAACCTTCGTATCTCGTCAAGTTTTCCATGGCTCTCTAGAGACTGCCTGGAGCTGTATTTCTTCTCTTTTCCAGTACTCTGGTACACGTTCAGGATGACCGTGGAGATTCTTCTTACCATAATCCTACTTCCGATCGCTTTCTGCTGACACACTTGGATGGTCCTGCGGTCATCACGGACATTATCCACCTCAAGAAACAGGTATCATATTTCCTCCTTGCCAGACTCAACACGGAATTGTCCCTGGCGATGTGCTGCACCAGCATCTGATAAACCTACAGATTCTTGCCGCCCAACTTCAACTTGTCTTGTGAGGTCAACATCTCCAGCCCTATTCCCACCAAGCTCCATGCGAACATCAATTGTCCTGCTGTCCTAACGAAGGGATTTGTCATCAATGGCAACGCCGATGAGGGTGTTCTCATCGCCTCTTCGAAATAGTCCCGTAGTAAGTTTTGCCAAGTTCGTTTCAGCTGGCCCTCCAATTCTAACTTGTTAACCTCGGCTTTTTTTGTTGGGTAGCCCAATTGCGTCGCTTGCGAAACACTCCGCGATCAAGTTTCTTCAGGCAGTCCTCCAGCTCTTTCATTGTCTCCAGAGTCACCCACCAAGGTCGAGCGGTATTTCTCGTCGCATTCGTCTCAAGAAGGTCACTGGTCACTTGTTTTCCAGTGGCCTGGTGCTCGCTTGAGATCCATTCTTTGCCGACGTCCACTTCCCACGTTAGTCCACTCGTTGAACACCTCTTCGTGTTCGCCTTCTGGGGTCTGAAGTCTTCTTCCGTTGCCAAACTGGTCGAGACCTCCACCTCTTTCATCACCTCGGCCAGCGTCCTTGGTTCGGAGCCGCCCTTGTAGGCTGTTGTCTTCCACCGCGTCAGAATCATGAGAGTCGTCTCCCTTCGATTCTTTTTCGAGACCGCGTCCGCCGAGGGACTACTCAACTCTTCTGTCTCTCTCTTCCTCTTCCGAGACTTTACACCTTTACATGGGGGCTTTGCCACTATCATAACTGTTTCGACCTCTTATCCCGTTCCGGCCCTTCCAACTCTTGCCTCCCACCTTCTCGAGCCTTAAGGATATTAGTATCTTTCATTATATTACTAGTCTTAACTTTACCCTCCCCCTTACAATTTTAATCTTTTTATCATTTTTTTGTTTCAGAGTAGAGCTGTCTTTACATTCGTCATCCCTGGTCTTCTTTTCCGTTTTCCTCAGTTTGACCATCTTGCTCAACAACTCCTTTTTTGCTCTCTCGTCCTGTCCGGTGCCCATCAACACAGGTTCCCCGAACTTCACTACCGTGTTCCAAAGCTCATCTTTAAAGTCCTCTAGCGTGGCCTCACTTTTCATCTTCTAATTGAACTCACCCAAGAATTCCTGCCACGCCTTTTCATCCAGAGTCCCCAAGAACATCCACTTGTTCCCTTCGAAAGTGTTCTTCTTACTCTCTTCGGCGCTCAAAAGTATCATCCCCATGTTGGAAGTTTCGCTGGGCAGGGCAATTCCAGATCTTTACGAGGGGATCCCAGGGGAGGCGTGGCCGTGTTTGCCCAATCTTCCCCACTCAAGCCTTGCAGCAACTCATGCGTAGTGAAGTTCCTTTCGATTGGAGCTTGGTCTGGTGGGTCTGCTACTTCCATTTTCTCTCCCGTCTCGCTGAGAGTTTCATCCATACACTCCCTTCCTCTGATTCGGCCCGCCTTCTCTCAAGTGCGTCTTTAAACCTGTCCTCAAGGGGGTTGCTTCTTCTATCTCCCGGGGTTCCCATTGACAAATTCGCTCAGGGCTACGTACAAGGAGCCCGCAGCGTCCAGCTCTTTCTCTTCTTGCTTCAATTCCACTGGCTCCAGTCCGTTGGGCGCCCGGTACTTTCTCGTGGCGAACTTCATCTCGTCTCTTAGAGCGATATGTCCCTCCTCCACGATCATTCCTCTATCCTCCCAAACCGGCAGCATGTTCTCCAGATCCGCTTGATCGAGCGTTCTCAAAATATCCCGAACTTCGAACTTTGGAGGCACTGAGCCTCTCATCTTCTTTGCTTGCGCGGTCCATGAGTTTATTTTGATGTCACAAGTGTGGAAGTAAACTGCTGCTATATATCCGATGAATAAAGCGTCCCAGCCATCTGTGAACTCCTTCTGCTGTTTCTCCACCGCGGCTCTTGCGTACAGGGATCGAACCACAGAGGGCTTTTCATCTCCAAGGTCATTCTCCTGACTATCGGGAACACGGGAACGGCGGTGGGCAAAATTTCTTTCTCTAGTGTCTTTTCTAGCTCCCTCTTCACCAGCCCGAAGCCCCCTTTCCTTGCCGGGATTCCCAAGATTTCTCGTAAGTCTGCCGTTAGATGATTCAAATTCCAGAATTTGGGATAAGTTTCAATGGGACCTTCACGTTTCCCCCCCCCCCCCCCCCCATCCTGCATTCTAGTTGCCCCCGGAAATTAAGCACCGCTAATTGGGATCCATTACTTTCCCGAAGAGCACTGTGTCACTCATTCGTGCCCTCAGCACCTCTTGTCGGCACCAATTCAACGCCGTCCGATCCAGTACATTTATGAGGCTCACATGCACCACTGAGTTGGGGTATGCCGCCACGAGAGGATCCAGAAAAGCATACGTCATCGCTGGCCCATAAATACAGGTTACTACCTCGCCAAGTCACCTGATTACTCCCAGCGGATCAGACCTCATGGCCAAACACAAGTCAGTCAATAGAGGGATGCCACCATTCGCCTCCTTCAGCTTTTCTTTTGTCTTGGGGTTCCCCTCTTCGCCAGTCAAGTATCGATTTTGCATCAGAAGACATTCCACCAGCAACGTCTTTAGTCCGGCAGTGCACTTGTAAGAGTAGGTCTCTACACTTGGGTGGGTTTTCCCCATCGACAGGGGCTCCCCATATTTCATTAACCGATGAAATGCCACCAGCTCCCCATGAGTCAAGAGCACTAGCGTCAGATATCCGTCAATTCGAAGTGTCTCCACTCCTCTGCTGAACATGTATGCTGGACCCATGTTGAACAGGTATCTGTGATAAACCAAATACAGGGCCAGCAAGAGGTTTATGGGCATATTCAACATTCAACAGCTCTTGCACGAAGACTTCGAATATGGTGTCTTTCGCATAGAACTCCTTAGCCATGTACTTCTTCTCCCAACAAGGACTCAAGAATCTCAAGACTTCGTGATTTTTCCTCGTTCTCAACTCGTCTTTGGCATGCTCCCTCCAAAATCCTCCAATTGTGACTTCGTTTGCCGCTGTGACGAATCTCCCAACCGTCATCTCCCTGCTCTCTGCCACCTCCAGCTGCCCCCCTAGAAACTCCCATATATGCTTGATGAGGAGTGGAGCGCTCTCCCGCGTCTCATCCGTGGCGTTCTCAAGCCTCGGGGTCAGGAATGATCACATGCCTCTTTCCTGCGTCAGACGACACCCCATCGCTTCTAATTGCTTCTCGGCCGCAGCCACATTCTTCCTTTCGTTGCTCGGTCCCCTCGCTTTGCTGGTGGAGCTCGTGATGGCCAAGTCCATACCTCGGAACCATAGGCTGGCTGTCAGATTACTTATTATTGGGTGATTATCTCCTATCTCGGGACTGAACTCCAGTTGTCGAGCGAGATTCGAAATCTCGAGTGAGAGGACTTCGTCCAATACAATGAGGATGTCTGCCAATTCGTAGAACCCCCTCAAGGCATGGGACACGTCCGCCTATGCCGCCGCCAACTCCGACTTCAGAAGTCTCACGTTTGCGAGTTCCAGCTCCCTATTGGGGCTGCCATCAGAACTCGCCACGCATTCCTTTTCGCTATCAGGATCAAGATTGTATATACAAACTCAGTGCAGGAGGCATGCTCGCGTACCCTGGGGACGTCGTGAACACCACTTTCGTCTTAGATCCGAATCGAGAAGTTACATTTTCCTGCACCTCATTCATCGCAGCAAACAACGTCTGGATGGCTTCCCAGATCTTCTTCGGCGTAGGTGCATCGCCCTTCAGATGCTCTAGAAGTCCTGCCGCATGCAAGTGATAAATCATTCCCGCAAACAGCAGCAGCTCTGACTCGCAAGGCATCTCCATTTCATCGCCACCACCAGAGTCAGCATCTGGTTCAATTCCGCACCAGGCAGCAAGTACACTAGAGTTTTCTGCCAAAACAGCTTCGGAGACGTCCCCTCGAAATCTGAGCCCGCCACGATGATTACTCTTGCGGCTGCTCGATCAGCTCAATCGTCTTGGCCAACTGTGCGTTTCCACATGGTTTTCCGTACCTTGGGTGCTCTGCTAATTTTGAGCCCTTTCAGGCGGCATCTGGGAGCCCCATGTCTTTCGGCTCCAGCAGCTTGTCTACCACCCTCAATTGCAGAGGTGTTGCCAACCTGATCCTGGCTATACTCGTTCGATGTTTGGGGGGCTCTACTATGAGTCCTGGACTCCCCAAAAACTTGAGTGGCCTATAAATGATTGGTCCTATGATTGATTTCACTGGGATCCGCCGTCTCCATTTTCCTTGCTCTTGAGAAAAGCGAGTCGTGGGCGGCCCTCATCCAATCCACACAATGGTGTCGACTCAAGTCCTCATGTGACACATGCTTGAGCCCCAGGGCCTCCGCCAACTCCTGTCTGCATTCCAGATCTTCCAGTTCTTTTATCCTCTCTAGATATCGTGTCCTGCTCGTCTCTGTCGGTCTTTCCATTTTCTTGCTATCCACCACTACCACTGAGGATACCACCGAACTTTGGGGCGTGGACGACTCTGCTTCTTGGGCCTCCATCGGTGTGGATCCCGGTAGTCTGTCCGGCTGCTCATCGAGCTGTCTCTCGAATCGACTCTCAATCCCAGGCGACTGGACAGGAATCTCGCGGCAAAGAAAGGGGGTATCGAGGGTGGGCCGAAGGTGAATTGGGTCGACTCCAGCAGATCCGCCTCTGGCATATTTATGTGCCTCTGGAAGACACAATTCAACCATTCTACACCTTTGGGCCTGTCAAAAAGGATGCCATCCGGAGACGCATCATCCGTGAAGGATCGCTCCATCAGGTCTGCCACATCCAACAATCTAACGGGGAGGGCGCTCCTCTGCTGTATTTGCTTGATTATTTCGTTGAGGTTGCGCACCTTCTCATTCATTTCCAACGCATGCTGATCGGCCTTCTTGTTGTAAGGGATGATGCAAATCGTGAGTATAGCGGGATCCACCTGAATCCTCAACTCCTCAAGAACGCAACTCATTTTCTCATGTAGCCTCATCACCTCCCTCGATTCACCTCTGGACACGTCATTGGTTGCCATCATCAGAGTCACCGTGTACTTTTTTACCATGTCCAACATCTCAAGTGATGCCAACATCTGCGGTGTTGCGGCTCCAGAAAAGCTCAAGACTCCAGTCTGCCAATGCGACTGGATCCGAGTCAGCACTCGTATCAGGCTGTCCCCTATGATTAGGTGGACTGCACCCTCCGGTTTTCTTGGTTGTGCCTAATATTCAGCCCAAGCCGCGTCATGGAAGCAAACCCTTCTCACCCGTTGCGCCGTGTTCCAATCCATGCGGTTGTGTCTGTGGTACCTGCCATCAGTATTTTTTTGTAGCTCGCGATCAGCACTCTCCTGACTGGTTGGTCAATCCAAGAAGGGGGTCGCTCCACTCTAGTTGAACCGTCACGGGTTCCCAACTGTAACCTATCGTGTATTTCCTTGAGAAGTGATGAACTCCCGCTAATTTGACTACTGCCAGGGGTTGAACTCGGAGTGTATCCCGGTAGTGTGACCTCCATTAGCGGGCGTATCGGTTGCGCCTCCAAACCACGCACAGATGACACCGGCTCTGGTGGTATCCACCTCTCTAGTCCCTCTCTCATGTGCTCCTGAGCCGCTCGGTTCAAGTTGAAACGTCCACTGGATCTAGGAACTTCATCCACTTCCATCCGCGACTCTGGTCTTGACCCTGCAGCTGCTCGTTCTGTGGTCCTGGTTCCCTTTTCATTTTGTCTCGCGATCTCTCGTTGTCGCCGCTGGATCATTTCGATTTCTGACTTCAACTGCTCACAGTTCGCCTCATTCTCGGGTACCCTCTGCTTTTTTGGTACTCTGCTCCAATCATATTAAGATCAAGCCTCGCTTGATCACTCTCGAGGAACGCCTGATCTCTCTCCAGATTCGCCCTATTCCTCTCGAGTTTCGCTCCATCCCGGTCCAGATTCGTCTTGTCTCTTTCCCTCTGGGCTCTTCAGGTTACTGAGGTCCGGGTATGCTTCCTCCATCTGCTGGGACCGTATCATAGATGGTGGTTTGCTCATGGATTGGCCTGCAGATCCTACCAGCGGTCTGGTAGGAAGTGGGAACTCTCCCGCACCATATTCCGTAGTGTTGTTCAATCCGGGATTCCTCGCCAGGTCGAATCCCTTCACGCCTCCATCTACGTTCTGGGACAGCCACATAGTTTGCTCCTGGTTTGATATCCCTTCCGTCGTGTAGCCGACCATCAGCACCGCTTCCGTCACTCCCTACATTCACCCTGCGCTTCTAGCTGAAGGATGGCATTCAACATCACTGCCAACCTCTCATCGACTTGAGTGTAATCGAGATCACTCAAGCACTTGGATAGCTCGTCGAGTGTGGGCCTCTTGAGCGCTGCCGCCATAGATTTGCAGAAGCGATCTGCCGTCGTCACTAAGTTCAATATGATCTTGCGTGTTAATCAACTTGAGAATGTCGTACCAGTTTAACTTGAGAATGTCGTACCAGTTAAACTTGAGAATGTCGTACCAGTTAAACATGAGAATGTCGTATGAGACCGCTGATCTAGATTTCTTTCTCTTCGTTGAGTGAGGGTTACTTGAGTGTCAATTCAACTTTTCAAATCAATCTGAAAATGAAATCCATTTTCAGACCAAGATGTTCTGTTCCTAACCTAAACCCCCTTCATTATTGTGTTTAAAACATTATCCGTCCTTCTATTTCACAAAAATAATTCAATTGGAAATTTTAAGAGCTGATTTCATGTTTTAGCACCATCAACTCTCTAAAACTTAGTTGCCATGCCAATTGCGTTAAAATCCATCTACCTGCTTCGTGCCCTCTTGTAGCTAACTCAGGACCTCTGTCGTACCTAGCTCGAGACCTCCATTTTCGCTCTTTCGAACATGAAATCTCGCAGCCTCGTTAGTGCCAACATCACGTGCTCAGGATCTATCGTGTTCCTTTCATTGACCCTCGTTACCAGAAAGGACAGGTATTTACCCGAAACTTCTGAAACTGATGGGGGAAGCGCAGCCATTCCTACCAAACCCGGTCTCTGTCTAAATAGAAACTCCACGTTCTGATATTCTCTCTTGAAGTCGGCCTGGTCTCGATTTGAATCTCATGTCCGCCGTTATACAGATCGCGCTAATCCTGTCTGACAAAATGAAGTCGCTGTTCGTGATCAGGATGTTCTCCGAATATTCATTGGGTAATTGAAATTTTGTTTTGAAATTCCGTCCTATGGTAGGCTCAGCCTCTTCTTCATCCAGATCCAGCCCGCTGGTTTCTCTCACTTCTCTGAGTTTCTTCATCCTTAAATTTTTGGTGTAGGTAAGTCCTACACCCACTCCCTGACAAAAATATTTATCGACGTCCCCGTCGATGATGCTGGGTCTAAATTATCTGGCGGTATCTCGAGCGGCCTGTCGGTTGATGTCCAATCGAAGAGGGGATCTTTCGTTTTGACATGTTTTTTTGCTAACACGTCGACTTGCTGGATGCTTTGCTCTTCATCTCCTTTGCTCTTGGCATCGCGCAGCCATTCTAGTATCCTCAAGATTGTGTTTTCCCTCCTTTCTATCTCGCTCTGCTCCAGATCTGTTTCTTTTTCTGGTGTGGAGTAGTCTTCCTCAGGGTAGTGTTTACTGTCGTTGATGATTTTTCATTCATCGTTGGCTACCAGATCGCCCTCACTCAGTAGCTCTTCGCTTAATTCATCAGGCTGTATCTTGTCAATCAAGAAGTCACCCCTTACATATTGTACCTCATGCCTGTCAGTTTGCGATTGCTACTCCTTGTTCCTGCTGTTATCGGCAGGTCTGATTCTGTCCACTTTGGCACCTCGTTCTGCTCTGGATCACTGCAGTCCTCCTACGTAAAAGATTCCGCATCTGAGTCTGCTTCTATCTTTTCAGAATCGTCCATGCTCACGTCATCGTTGCCATCATTCTTTTCCCTGGTTCGTTTTTCGTTCACTTCGTACGCTGGCTCTACCAATAGGTACTCAAGTCCCTCCATATTCTGCGGTAAGCACCAATCTTCCGGAGATGGGACATGAGGTTTCAGATTTTAATAACGCGCTGCGCGCCCTGTACTCAAGCGGTAGAACCGTCCCTGCTGGTGTACTTCCGTTATCAGGAACGGTCCTCACCATTTCTTAAGTAGTTTCTTCGTCCCCTTGGAGGTATGGCATTCTGGAACACCCAGACGTATTGGCCCACTGCATACAGTTTCGCTTGAAGTATCTCTCATCGTATTTCTTCCGTTGCCTCATTTGCGCCTGCGCCGTGTTCCTCCTGCAGAGCTCGTTTAGTTTCTGTTGTCTCTTGACCGCTTCTTTCACATGGGCTTGAGGCGACGTCTTTTTAGCTTCGTATTCGGGTTAAGACTGTTAGGGGCTTGGTTTTCTCCCTGCCGGTTAACATCATGAACGGACTGATCCCTTTTGTCGAGTGTTGCGTGAAGCTGTACGCCCCTACCACTTGCGGCAGATATTTATCCCAGTCTGCCATGTATCTCGAGCAAAATACCCTCAGCATGTTCACCAACGTTCTGTTCTGTCTCTCCACTAACCCGTTGGTCTGAGGATGGTAAGTCGTTGAGTGCGCTTGAGCAATGTGTGACCTCTTCACCAATTCTTTCGTCAGGTCACACACAAAGGCTTTGCCGTTGTCCGACTGAAATGTCATAGGACAACCATGTCGTGATATCCAATGTGTTATCAAGTGGTCACAAGTCTCCTCCGCTGATGCTGTTTGACAGGGCACGGCTTCTGCCAACTTCGTAAAGTGGTCTATTATGACCAGTATCTGGTTATATACCGACTCTGTCATGCAGATCTTCTGATGGTTTATCTGCACAACCTCGTTAAATTCCGAGCTTTCAACCGACTTGAGTGGGAACTCAATTTTTTGGATCCTTCATTTGTAAACACGCCAGGCATGCGTTCACCCATTTCGCACAATCCTTCCTTAATCCCGGTCAATCAAACCTGCACTTTGTCTATCCCCTGGTGCTCAATTTGATCATGCGATCTGAATAAAACTTCAGTCTGGTGCAATTGTGGTAGTATGATGAGGTTATGCTTATGTAATATCTTCTCCTCATCCTTTTTCCTGTATGCTACCATCCCATCTTTTCCGAATCTTTTCTCTCTTTGTAGAACTGGCTCAAGATCTTGTAGATGTCTTCTTCCAGGTCCCTTTTATCTTTGGCTCCCGTCCGGATCCGCTTTGAGAGGTTGCTTGTCATCTTGTCATTGTTTTGGGCTCGTATCAGATCCGACAGCCTATATCTCGCATTGACGTGTTCCTTCAGTGCCATTATCTGACCATTCATTTCTCCGGTGCTGTGGCTGTCATCTTTCAGCTTGACGCAAACTATCCTCCTCAAGAGCTTCCTGCAATCTTCTGGCACCAGATTTGTTCTGACATTTGAGTTGCCCGATAGCTCCCTGAAAGTTTCCTTGAAACTGCAATTTTCTCAATTTCTTCACCTCCTCGCACCTCCTGCTGATCCAAATTGTACGTTCCTGAAGAAGGATCCGTCTGTAGCTCCCTTCGCGGTGCCTCATCTTCTCTTCTGCCAATATCATGCTTAGACTATCCTGGTCATCACTGCTCTTCTCTGAGTCTTCATCCCTTTCTTCACACTCCCCGGACAATATTTCTTCTTCAGCATCTTCCTCTGCAGTGGGCCACTCCCCGAACTCTTGACTCAGTCCAAGGTGTTCAGCCTCCTCCTTGAATGCGACCTTCTTCTTCCTAACCATAGTCCGCTTAAGTAGGTCTTCAGGGATTCTCTCAACCAATGACTGCACGACTTCTTTTCCATCAGATTTCTTTTCTTTCAAGGAGTCCTCTCTACCATCCGCTTCATTTCTTCTCAATATCGTGACTTCTGGTTCCTCTTTAACCTTTTCTTTGACCACGGGTTTATCGTCTGCCAGTTTCTCTAGAAGTCTTCTCAAGTCTTCATCTATCACTGCTCTTCCCGCTTCTATTTGATTGAGATCATAACCTTTTGCCTTGAGCGTCTCCGTCACATTTTTCGACTTCAGCATTATCTCCATTGGCATCCCTTGGGTTCTTTTCAAAATTGTTTTCTCTGGAAGCTCCTTTGGTAATTCGGGGTGATCTTCTACAGATTTGTCTGACTTGTCGAGCCATCTCGTGAGTGGAAGACTATCATACGATCCCTTATTCATGAAGGAAAAGCCATCTTTGATTTCTGGCCTATCTGCCTCCCTCTGTTCCTGTCCCTCGTATAAATCTGTCTTCTTACTCAAGATATTGGCATTTTATTGTTTGTCTCTTGTCCTATGCTCGATTATCATGTTGTATCCATCCAGGCGAACTATCCACCTCCCAATGTAGCTCTGATCCATTGAGTACGTTTTCAGCCAACTGGGTGCCCTGTTGTCGACTCGCAACTTGAATGGCTCGTATGTATGCTCTGTATTTCTCGACAAAGGTCACCACCGCGAACATCTATACTTTACGCGCACCCTACTTCATCTCCGTGTTACTCAAAACTTTATTCCCATATGCTATCGGTCTCAAGACGGTCTTCCCGTTCCATTCCTGCTATTGATGGAGAATTGAAGAAATCGCTACTAACGACGCATCTGTGTCCAGCACGTACATTCTTTTTTACGTTGGCATCCCTAGCAACCGTGCTTCACACAATTCCTTCTGTATTCTCTGAAATGACTCTTCTGCCGCATGTATCCACGTGAAATGCTTGCCTTTGTGCCTCATTAGTTGTTGCATCGGGTACACTTTGTCCGCGTAGCCTTAATGGACTCCCTGTAATAGTTCGCATAACCCAAAAAGCTCATCAACTGATGCTCCGTTTTTGGCAATTTCTAGGTCAGAACCACTTCTACTGCATCTGGGTCTGGTCTGATGCCATGTCTATCCACCGTCCTCCCTATGTATTTAGTCGAGTCCTTGAGTATTTCGCACTTTGATGGTTTGCATTTTAGTCCCGATCTCTTCATGCATGCAAACATCTCGTCTAGTCGCTCGATGTGGTCCTCTGGTTTAGGTGTCCCACGTCATCCACGTAGCACATTACCAGGTTGCCACTTTTTTTGTTTCACCTATCAATGCGTGTGTCATCAATCGTTGAAATGTAGCCGTGACATTGCAAAGACCAAAAGGCATCCTTTTCTATTGAAACAGCCCCAGCTCGCAGGCAAACCCTGTCTTGTCCCTGTCTTGCTTCCTCAGTGGAACCGGCTAAAAAGCTGATCCTAAATCTAGAGTCGTAAAAAAAGTTTGCATCCCCTAACTTCGTGAGGCTCTCATCAATTCTAGGTATGGGATAGGCATCCTTCACCGTGACACCGAAAGTCACAACAAGAGTTCAGATACCAAAAGTCACAAGAAAACTTAATTAATCGCCTTTCTTTTTTGCTATCACTACTCCACACGCCCACGGTGATTTGGATGGTTTTACCAAATCATACTCTGGTAACGTCTCTATCTCTTTTCTACAAGCATCTGATGTGTGTGGGGTCATGCGCCTCGTCCCCTCCCTGTGCGGTACCGCAAATTCTTGGAGCTCTATTTGATGTTCCACAAAATTGCAACATCCAATGTCTGCCTTGTGTTTCGAAAAAAAAACGTCCTCATTCCGCTCTAGTACGTCCTTGATGGCTTCGAGCTGTTCATCCGTTACCTTGCCCCTCAAGTGCTCTGTTTCTGGTAAAACCACTTTGTCCACTTCCATTTCCTCTAGTGTGGGTCTTTCCGGAAAATTCGAACAGCTGGAAAGTCGGTCGTTTATCTCTGACTTGAACGATTTCACAAGACCTGATGTATCTTTTATTTTGTTAAACCTTCTCAAGATACAGATCTCGTCCCCATAATTGGGAAAGTCAAGAACTTCATTCTCTTTTTCATTTTCAGTCATTTCATATCGAGTTTTCACCGGTAACGCATATGCCAGTTTTCTTTCCCTCTGGAGTGTGATGGGTATGTCAAGAGTATTCAACAAGACACTGACGCAGAGGCCGCTCTTGGTTATCGAGAAGGATCTTTCTAAAACAGCAGCACTTTGACTTATCTTTTCATCCACAAGCTTACAATTATTTTTCATCCACAAGCTTACAATTGCCGCTTCGTTCGCTTTCAGCCTTATCCTCCTTCTCAAAAATACCAGCGCTTCATTCTCATTTGCCGTTATCAAACTTACCGGTTTAATTACGCACTTCTTCTCCAGATTCCGAAGCCTGAACATCGCATTGTTTAGATCAATTGTTACATCGAAATTCCTGATAAAGACTCTGCCTAAAAAGAATTGGTCAGATTCATCTAGACTCTCCAACACAAACTGCGTTCCCCCAACTTTAGGGCTATTATTGTTGTTCTGCCTAGCCCCTTTGTTTGCAGCTGACAGCCGTATTCTCGAGTCTATCAAATCATCTTTGTCGAAACCCATTCGCTCCCAAGTTTCGATTGGTATCACGCTCAAGACTGCTCCCGTATCAAGTAACCCGCGTAACTGAGTCGCCTAGCCACTTGTGTCAAGCACGTGTGCTGATACGTCCGCCTCCGTACCAATGTGCAATGCATCCTACACGGCGTAGTGTCCAATCGATCTCACTGTTAGTTCTTCTCTGCCCACGTAGATCTGTCCGGCTACGTCTTCGTCACATCTTATCATAGTTTTCGTGTAGACGTTTATCCCATCTATCTTTAACATCACCTCATGCTGACATTGGGCTTCGATGTACCTGTTCTCGAAGCGGACTGACTTGCTACTACCTCTTGTGAGTAGTGCCCTCAAGGCTCTAGAAGTTGTCTGCGGCCTTTTTGCACTTAAGTAATCTGCGTACAAATCAATGTGCATTATTGTCTGATCGCTTGGTTCACTCAGGTTTCTCGTTACTTCGTGGCCGCCCACAGTGATTATCGACATTATTCTGGCTCCAATTTTTGTTATGCCGAATGGCTTTCCCCTCACCATTTTTAGAGTGTTACAATTTTCACTCCTTGTAGCTCCCAGTTCGGCATCTGGCATCGTCACTGACGTACTTAACGTCTCATTCGACTTCTGCCTAACGATCTATTGCTTTAGTCGTTGCTCGATCTCTTTTGTTGCTAGATCTTGTTTCAATTTGTTGATAACCTCCGCAGCTACTTTCTCATAGTTTTTTTCTAGAGAATTCTTTGCTTTAGCCTCCATGGCATTATTGACTTGCTTAACAGCATGCACCGTCTTTTTTGGTAGTTCCGCACTCGGTGCCTCCGAGTTTTTTGTGTCAAACTCGGCTTGCCTGTTTCTCGTGTTGTGTACCGCCGCCAGCGCTAGCTTATGTTTGGGTTGACTCTGGTTTTTCACTGCTTCCCAAAACAACAGACAGTCCATCCAGGAGTGTTCCTCTTGATTGCAGAAGAAGCATCTCGCACCCATCTTGATGATCAAGCCACTATAGAACTCGTGTTCCTCCATCTGGCTCATATCTTTCTCATCCGGCGCATACCCCAGACTCTTCATGCCTTGCTTACACGTCGTGCAATCCGCCACATGATGATCCGCTGATCCGCAATTTGTACATGACCTACGTTTGTTCATATCATTTCTAGGCTTGTACCATGACGACCTCTGTTGTTGACTCTCCCTCTGCATCTTCCTATTCTCTGAGTACGAGTACTTTTTAGGATTCATCAACATGTATTCCCTTGACTTTTGTATCATCTCTTCCGGAGTCGGTGCATTATCCTTCGACAGTGTGTAGTACGTTGCTAACATTGTTCTCAAGTCGTCACTTTTTACCCCATCGATAAACTTCGAGGCGTTGCTGAAGTTCCTTCTGTTTGTTTTTTCTTCACTATCACTCCTTCTTCTCAAGCTCTCAAGATAATCCAGGAATCGATCTATTGATTCATCGTTCCTTTGTCTTCTCTTTTCAAATCTCATCATAGCTTGGTGGCCCTTCATTCCAGATCCGAATCTGTTCAACAATATCTCGAATTCCTGTCCGCAGTATCACGTTCCTCTTCCTTCTTCGCAACTACACATTTTAACGATGTGCCTTCTAAGTTACTCAGTATCGCTGTGCAGGCCTGTATCTCGTCATTCAAATTGTTCTGTTCCAAATGTAGTCTCATGACTTCTACCCATGTGTCGATGCATCCATCTGAGTCGTCTTTAAATTCCTTTGGTTTCTTGAAAGTTTTCCTGGATCTACCACCTCCTCTCTCAATCGAGTCAGTGTTACTTTTAGCGAACGGTTCCAGTGTCCTATTCATAACTTCCCAGGTGCTAGCCCACGTCATGGCATCGGGTCCTACATTGTTGCGCGTTGTGGAATCCCCTGGACCATTTGCCGTATTTGAGGTTCCACTATTCGTAATTGTCTTGGCCCCCCTAGTTCTATGCTCGCTGCACCCCGAGGTAACGGTGTGGACTCCCGCTTGTTCCGTTGTGGCTCTACAAAATCAACTCTGTTGCCCTGCGTTCTGTCTGTTGCCAGCTGGTCTTGTGCTGCAGTGTTTCTCATGAGAGTATCTAGTTTGGACTGTATGGCCCATGAATTCTCAGCCTGGTCTTTGCTCATTGTGTCTTTTCTGGTCTCCAGACTCAATAACTTGTTTTTCACCGTGCCATATCGTTGCTTCATTTCTTGCATGTCCTTTTTGATATTCTTCTCGCGTTCTTTATTGGTGGCCTCTACTTTTTCTGACATCTGCTCTAACTTTTTCTCCGTCGCCCTCGCCAGGTTGATGTAATTGTCTAGGTTCTCGTTCTTGTTGTATCTCATTTCCTTTTTTAGTACTTGTCAATCCTCTTCAGTGCCTTTCAGTTTTTTGCCGATTTGTTCCAACTTCGCAATCAGATCGCCCAGCTCGAGAGAGGCTGTTTTTTCGTAGTTAGCTGTTGCCCCATGGTTACCTGTTGCCCCATGTTTGATTTGCTCATCGTTTTGAATGGTTTCTGTTGTTATCGTGGAAACTGTTCCAAACGCTTCGCCTTTCTCGGCCGTTGGATCCTCTTGCGATCCTCTCTTTAACTGCGATCCTCTCTTTAACTGACGTTCTTTTTGTTTGAGAATCATCTTCTAATGTTTCCGGCGTGTTGCTTGTTGTGTCCTCCACAGTGTCAATTGGCTAGAACTCTATCGTCTTCTTTTCTTGTTCTTCCGCATACGGCATCAGTGTTGACTCCGTTGTTTTCCCTTCCACCTCATCAACACTCTGATCTGGTGTCTCAAGATCAATTTCTATAACAGGTTCCTTTCGTCCCTCCACAGCGCTTACTTTCGTCTTGTTCTCCTTTGCGCTTCTTGTGTTGACCATGTTCACTGAAAAGTTCTTTCTCCTTACTTTTTGGTCCGACGGCGTTGCTTTGGCTTTGGCTCTAGAATTCTTTTTTGTGCTATCGGTACCCTACTTTGCCTCATGGTTTTTAAAAACATTTTTCTCTATTTACCATTTTGATATTTACAAAATTCTATTCTATGAATAAAAATTCTAAAAAGTGTTCCTAATTCTCTTGAGAAAACAATCTTTCCACTCTGATTTTAACCCAGCGGATTTTTCGTGATTTAATCATTCTGATCTGTCGTTTGTGCTTTTACTTAGGTGTTGGGCTATTTCACACTGTCCCAAGTCCCTTTTTGCTCTAGTGTTGGGACACTTCGCACTGTCCTAAGACCTTTTCTAACTGTTCCAAGACTTCATGTACCGTCCCAAGACCTTTCCGTTCTGTCCCAAGACTTTTCCGTACTGTCCCAAGACCTTCCCCTCAAGTGTTGGGACATTTCACTCTGTCCCAAGACCCCTTCTTTCCTAGTGTTGGGACAATCGGATTTCCTCTTCTTCGTTGTTGCGACTTTTGAACCACTATACCTGGTCCGACCACTTGAGCTCTAGTACCAAAATTTCCCCATAAACCAACCTTACTGGCTAAATTTTTTTTTACTAACCTCCCTGTGTTTATCTCCCTTTTATTTTTCTGATGCAAGTTGAGAACCACTGTCTTGTGATCACCTGTTCGTACAAAACCGAGTAAAATACTACCAAAAACGTAAAAACTTAAATGGGAAAAATTATAAAAACAGAGAGATGAAACTACCTAAAATTCAAAGGCGACTGATGTCGGCGTTTTGTAAGAAAAAATGTCTGTTACTTGATTGCCAGTCGTTTTCCTCCCCCCTACTAACGTTCTTATGGGGTATTTCCTTTCGGGTTACAAAAAGCTGTCTATTTCCGTTGCCTCCACCCGATCCGACCAGGGTGCCTACCATAATTATATCTTAAATTTGGATGTCTTTCTTTAAGTTTCACGCGTGTAAGATTCTAATATAACTAAATCAACGACGACGATTGATTAGTTACTGTAATGTTTTAGTTACTGTTTTACAATTTGCAACCGCCAACCTCTAACTTAACCAGCCCCCCTTTCTAACCCTCCCCCCTATTTAGCCCCCCTCTTGAGACGAAAATTACCTGAAGCGCTAGGTGACAAACCTTGTTCGGAGAGCGTACCAGAGAGCTTTCTCGAGTTTTCTTAAACAGCTATCACGGTGCAACCGGAAGGTTTACACGTTCCCGCTGAACAGGATGGGCATGTAGCCCGGAGCTGTGAGCTGTGTCAAGTGGGTCCGACTCCGTAGTCATGATGTCGTATAAACACCCAGGAGCACCATAAAAACACTATGTAACAGTCGCCTACTTAGGTCACATATGAGACTAAAGAAAAAAAGACCCTATAACCATTGGCTCAGGAGTCAGGGACACTATCTCTTATGTTTCTCTACCTCGAACAGTCGGAGCCAATTCGGTTCACTTGCGACATGAGACTAGAACTCTTGCTACAGCTTAAAATCCACTACCAAAATACCCCCTACCCACTCTAGAAAATAAGAACGTACCCATACTTAGGTCTCAAAATACCCAAAATACGCGAATGCCGTTAACAACAGGGTCGGAACAGTTACTTTTCATTAGACAGTGGAGTTTTGATCCATTTCAGATGGATCAACCTAAAACTCTCCCTACCTCAACATAACAAGTATAAAACAGACTCAAGAAAACTCAATTGGGTACTCACATACCAGCACATGCGAGAATTGGAGTAACTAAATTAACTATGACATCTAGCATAAATGTAATAACTTGAGAAGTTTGCTATTGATGAATTCCAGCAAAGGAAATGAGTTTTCACTTGAGAATAAAGTTTTGGGGCTGGACCCATGGGAGACTTCGGTTGTCCACCTTTTCACCGAAGGTCCACTCTGGTCCGCTTCTAATTAATATGTTCTTCTTTCGTAATCGTTTTGTCTCCTATTTCAGGATGAGACAGCTCTACTGTCAAGTAATACTGTGTCTGGAAATTGCGAAAAGCAATTTCCCCCTGCTTTTTTTGACCACTTTCCCCCGATTTTAGTTCGATTGTTCTGATCTTGTTTTTCTGAGATTTTCAGTTGTCGCGAGAAAATTGAGCATGACAAGTTCAATTCGAATTTTTGAAAATCTCATTTTCAACCCAAAATCACGGTGTTCGTATTGCTCAAGGTCAAACTTCCAAATATGACCGAATGGCACAAAATGTGAAAATGTTTTGGTTGTTCGTATATAATAGGTTCGTAGTCATTTTCAACATGTATCATGTTTATTGAAATTTCCTTGTCTGTTTCCCTTTCACTGCTGTAAATTCGCAATTGATGTGATTTAATTGTATTTCTGTGCTTTCAGTATGTCTGGTTGAGTTTCTTGAGTTGTTTGTACTTGATTTGTTTGCCTTTGATGTTTAGGTGTACTACTTCTATAATTTTGTATTGAATTCAGCTTGTGGTTGTAATAAAGGTGGCTTTTAAATCCTACTAAACTCTCCTTCTACCTCATTGCTTCCTTTTTACAGAAAAACCACAACTACCGAGGTAGAAGGAGAGTTAAGTACAATTTAATAGCCACCTTTATCACAACCACAAGCAGTCACTAACAGGCTTCCAGTTTCAGCTTCTCAATATAAATTTCCTTCTGTATTGTCGAAGATGAAAATGTCCTTATCATATTTTGAGATGTCGAAGTCGGACTTCGCTTCCCCTAAGTCCCGATAAACATCATCAGTTTCTTAGGGTAAAAAACAATTTCCGTGTCGGAGGAAAGTAGTTCCAAATCTAATTACGCTTTAGCTTTTTGAAAAAAAAAATGCTAACAACTGTTCGAAAAGGAAAAGAAAATTGGTAAATTCGGTACAAAACTAAAGAAAATTTTACCAGTGATTATTTCAAGGAAATAGCAGTTTTTTTAAGTAACTTCACAAAAAATTGGCCTGTTCACATCATAAATCACGTTTTCAAGCATGTCCTTTTAATTTAAAATAGCATGTGATCAGATGTACACAAGGTTTTAAGTGACATAATTTTCATTACAAATCGATTTTAAAAGTTTCAGCACATTGTTTCTGTCAAGTTTGCTTTTTATAGGACTCCTAGTTGAATTAATTTAATTTAGAATTGAACCCATGACAGTCTGATCCGAAGGCACTATGTATACTCTAGGACAATTAGCTTTCAGTGAAATGTATCCCTATTGCGTTTATTCTAGCATTCAACTATTTTTATTTTCAACCTAATGCTATGTAGCATAAACATCCCGAGTCGAGATTTTTCACCTAATTTGAAGCAAGATTTGAGCGGTTTGAGCGGTTTTTTTAGACAATTACGCTCAAAATCTTGCTTCAAAATGAGCGGTTTGAGCGATTTTTGAACGGTTTTATCTAAAAAAACCGCTCAAAAAAAGGCGCAAGATTTGAACGGTTTTGAGCGGTTTTTTTAGATAATCCGCTCAAAACCGTTCAAATCTTGCGCGGTTTTTGAGCGGTTTTTATAGATAAACCGTTCAAAAACCGCTCAAACCGCTCATTTTGAAGCAAGATTTTGAGCGTAATTGTCTAAAAAAACCGCTCAAACCGCTCAAATCTTGCGCGGTTTTTTTGGATAAACCGTTCAAAAACCGCTCAAGCCGCTCATTTTGAAGCAAGATTTTGAGCGTAATTGTTTATAAAAACCGCTCAAACCGCTCAAATCTTGCGCGGTTTTTTTAGATAAACCGTTCAAAAACCGCTCACTTAGAAGCAAGATTTTGAGCGTAATTGTCTAAAAAAACCGCTCAAATCTTACATTCTTTCCAGTGGTTATTTTGCTCGAGCATTTGCAAAAAGTCGCTCACATTGTTTTTGGTCAAGACATCGAAAAAAATATTGCTTGATTTGAGAACAGTTAAGCACTTTTTTAAGTTGTAGATAGTATTTCAACTGCATCCTAGCGTGGGTTGACCAAAAATGCTTATCCTACAATTTCCATATATGAAAAAATGCTTGTCCTACAAATTTTTACAGTTTCATAGACTCAGAAAATTGTTTTAAAAAAACTGTAGGATAAGCGTTTTTTCATATATAGAAATTGTAGAAAAAACATTTTTTCATATATGGAAATTGTAGGATAAACATTTTTTCATATATTGAAAATTTAGGATAAACATTTTTTCATAAATGGAAATGGTTTAATGTGTTTTAAATTGAGCAAAAGCACTCTTAATTACTTTAAATTTGATTAAAAACAAGTTTTAACATTATTCTGAATATCTTGCCTTTAATGAAAAAATGGTTATCATACAATTTTCATATATGGAAATTGTACGATAGTAGTATGCATATAGTGCGTTAGGATCGGGGGGGGGGGTTGTCATACATGGATGACCATTAGGTATAAATCATAATGGTCACCATGTATTAAATGATCAGCAATGGTCACCATGTAATAATCCTAATTGTCACCATGTATAATTTTATACGGAATAGTCACTATGTAATAATCCTAATTGTCACCATGTATAATTTTATAGCTAATAGTCCTCATGTAAAACTTCGGTATATTATTGAGTATTCCCACTGAACGTTGTGGAAACGGGAATGGAATTAGGTTTTGGTCGGTGCATGTTTTCCCTTCAAAAGTTTGGGGGTATTGGTTTGTTTACATGTAAAATGACGTTATATACCTATTATATGCGACCAAACTATATGGTACATAGGAAAGCACAAGATTTTGGCAGCGTAGCTTAACTGTTGGCTGCGGTGAACGATTTCCTTCAAAAATGCATGTTTTATTGCTGAATCTCGAAGAAAGCAAAATTCGTCAAGTGCGGCGGCCGCCACCTCTATTTAGGCGCAAATTAATAATCAATTTGACCAAAATAAGAATGAAAAATTTCGTTCAGCCAATTGAAGGTAAAAACAAAGAAAAATTATGGAACACTGAAAACTCTAAAATGATGAAATTGGCTTGAAAATTTTGACATTTCCATTTTCCGTGTCTACAAGAGACTGAAAAATAAACGTCTGAAATCTATGACAAAAACTTTGATTTGATAGAAAGGTTGAAAGAGCTAAAAGGTTGAAGTGGCTAAAGATCTTGAAAAACGAGAACACTGATGAAAGCCAAAAGTGCCCATTAATTTTGCTGCAACCATTTCTAAGACGTGTACCTAACTTGTTACTATAAAAATGAAGTGGAACAAAATTTCTTGGGGTCCGAGTAGAGGAAAACGCATGGCGCTCGACTCTCAGCCGAAAGGCGGCGTTTCGAAACCCGTCCGGAAATTGTACTGAAAGGAGGCAACAGTAGCTGGTATGGTGATATCCCCCCATAGATCGATTTTGTACTTTTTTTCTCACTCTGATAAAAAGCTTAACTTCTCGAATTACTGCTATTCAGTTAACAATTGGGTAAAATTTCAATTACTAAAAGAATGTATTGTTCAAAATTGAATTGTAAAATGTATAAATCAACCATATTAAATGGTTAGTTAATGGGTACGCATGTGAGTTACGAAACGTTTCAAAACATGATCAGTTATATAAACAAAATCAGAAGCATCACCATTAAAGTTTTTATCAAAAATCAAATGTGCAATATAAATACAAAAAGAACCGCACATGGTAGAGTTTGAGTCTTGCATGGGAAAGTTTGTCATCAATTCAGTCACTTGATGAAAATTCTCGTTCAATCGTTTATACAGATTGGTGTACTGCCAGAGAGGAAGACCGAGAGGATCAGCGAAGTATAAAACATTTCTTCTGTTGCATATCACAATCCAATGTGTCCCCGGAGAATCTGATTTTGAAGTGTTCACAATCATAAAGATGTTGTTTGGGATGTGAGGTGGAAAATTGTCGGCTGCAAATACTCCAAAAAACTTATTTTTCAGATGTTTACAATTCTGAATGAGGTCCTGCAACTGGATTTCATCCATTTTCAGACTGTCGAAATGGGAAGGACGTTCTTTGTAACTTTGCGGTCGGAAGTAATAAATACATTGGATGAGCGTATACCCCAAACAAAAGTTTCCAGGTTTGCTGTCAAAGCGTTTGAGAATTGAAGATCGAGTGAAACTGAGCAGTTAGTAAGTTCTGGATGCAAGAAGTCATGAGCTGCCTGCTGTGTGCTAGTGAGATCAAAACACATAATAAAGTGCTGTTGGTAGTTATCCAGAGTGATTCCCAGCCCGCAGTGCAACAAACCCAGCGCTGATAGTGTATTGAAGAAGAGACGCTTATGATCTTGTGTACTGATTGGTGTACTTGCTATTGGTAAACCATTTCGTCTCAAAGTAACTTGCTCCAGTCCAAATTTTTGATAATGAAAAGGATTCGTTCGGTTTGTTCCTAGAAATGCATTATTTGTGTTAAATGCTATGATAATTTGTCTCACCGGTTCACGAGCAAAAATATCTTCCTGTTGCCAGCTGCGCTGACCAGCTGTTGCAAGAAATGTTTTTGTAATTTCTTCTTGATATGGGTAGTTCGCAGGAGTTTTGAGCAAAGTTGATTCAATGGCAGAGAGCACATGGTCGGTCGCAGTCATTTTTCTAACATATAGGTTCGCTTCGAGTATTTGCAGCTTGTAATGCTTGGCAGCATCTTCCGATATAATGAGAAAGTCTTCATGAGAACGTCTGTAGGAAAGTCTGAGGGTAACACCGCTCAACAAATGCTTGTCACATGTGAAAAAATCAACTCCAGCGGGTCCATAGAACCAAATTTCCCTCGATTCACGGACCAGTTCTCGTTGAGATGTGAAATCAGCTGCATCTATTGCAGCGGGATTGTTTTCAAAACGATATCCCTGACACTTAAGCCATGAGTCCTTGGCTCCTTTGCTGTTAGAAACTTCTGTTCCAATAAAGCTTTTATGCGCAAAATTACTATTGGCATTTGAGATTTTGAGTCCATTAGCAGAGAGGGTACAGTCAGAGAAAAGGGAATACAGGGAGTTGTTTACGAGGAACGGTGAATCAGACACAGTAGGATCAGTGTTGTCGTATCGCAGATCAGCTCCACTTGATTGCGTTACTTTGCATCGTATTTCCAAATAAATTTTTTGCAGGTCAACAAAATTATTACGGTCACCAGTGATTTCAAATTCAAGCATTGGTCCATTAGGTGAATAGACAGGTCCAATTTTTTGATCAAAAGCGTTTTCAAAAGTAATCAAAAGAGGTTGTTTTTCAAACAAATCCAGAGAGCTATGGGTAGCTTCATTGGGTAACAAATTAGCGATCATTTTTTATGTTTGAGAAAAAATCTGCTCGACTTCTCACTGGTCTGGTTTTTCTTCGAATGGTTGTTTTTCTTTTTCGAGCCCCTACTGACCTTCTTCTTCGTAATTCATTCATGGGTGTCTTTCGACGACGTCGTCTACCACCACCGAGTTGTTTTCTTGCAGTTTTTGTGACAGTGTTTTTCAATGCTTGTTTAGGAGACTTCTTTTTCATAGCGACATCAATTAGTTCTGGCGCTGCACTCATCAAAAGTTCTCTGCCCAGTTTTTTCGCTGCCGGTAGAATAACCCGTCGTGCAAACGGTATAGCAACACGACCAATACCAGCAGCCAAAGCGCCAAATCCACTGCCGCGTTGTCGGTAGTGTCCAGAGAAATGAGGAAGTGAAGCTTGCTTTGCATAATATTGTTCCATTGGTTTTCAATCAAAACGCTTGAATTTTAGAGTCAACACAACTTTACCAGTTCCTGCAAAGGGCACTAGTCTTCCAGTTTCTGTGCGCAACTGTACCGATATTGATTGTACAGATGAAGTGAATAATTTTTTGTAGTCTAAATTAGTGAAGTTTTTTCGATGATTAGGTTCAATGCTGCAGGCACTACCGTTTTTGATGCGTCTATTTGAATCAATGACGCGTAACAATGGGGCCTTTGCATCACCAACAGTTTGGTATTGAATAATGTCAATATAGACAAAAATTAGACTTGTCCCACTTGATAAGTCATATGGGAAATGAGATTCGTACAGTTCGTTTCCCTCATAAGATGCATCGAAGGAGGGTATCATTTTGTAACCAATGTGATATTCACCGTTCTCATCAAGCTTTGCATTGTAGCCTAACAGACTGGGTATTTGGGGACTTGGCAATGAGATTCCTTCATTTGCGTTCATCCAAATGCTCATGCTATTCGTGATTTCTTGAGGACTCGCATCAAAATGAATTTTGTCTTTGAGTTTTGTTTTTATCTCATTAATCAATTGTTCTATAAAAGTGTACTCTCCTGATTTGATACAAACTCCTTCGCCATAGTAGGGTCTGGAAATTGTATTCCGATTGCCAGCGTTGGATTTACTGGCTACTACTTCGGATGCTCTGAAGTACGTAAATTCCTCATCAGTAACATTGTTTAATTTTGTGGGGAAAATTATTTCTGAGAGAGCAACTCTCCAATCTCCGTCTAAAGCTATTTCTTCTTTACAAAAATTTCTAAAACTGGCCAAAGTGTTGTCTGGGAAATAATCCATTGATGCTGTTGAAATCAAATGTACAGTAAACTCATCACTGCCCATTTTCGTTATAATCAGCTTTGTTTCCAATTAAACTAAGTTCTTTTTCATAAAATTTTCCGCTGATTTCTTCCTTTTCCGCATCAATGAGACTGTATGTTGGAGGGTTTACAGTAGGAATGGCAACTATTTCAAAAACTTCGTCTGTAAAAATCTGCTTGTAACCTTTTCTAAAAGGCAAGTCAGTCTTGGCTATTCGAACATAGTCACCAACATAAAATTTTGGTTTCTGTACCAACTTCGATGAACTGTTTGCAATTAATGAAACTAAAGCAGGTACATGTTTTCTTGTGACCTTGTTTGGAGCCAATTTTGTTACTCTATTAACGCGTGAGTTAATTGTTTGAACAAAACTTTGTAATTTTTCAATATAACTGTAAGTCCATTCAAACTCCAAGTATTTGTACATAATACTTTTCAGCGATCGAATGTTTCTTTCGGCAAACGCTGATTTTTTTTCACTGTGAGTATTGTATTTGATGATTTCTCGTTTAGTACATAACTTTTCGAACTCTCCTTTAAACTCGGTGCCTTTGTCAACCCAAACTTTTTTTGGTTGTTTTGTTTTGATCATTTTTTTGAAAGCTTCGGTTGTTTCCTTAGCATATTTGGTCTTCAGGGGTTCCACTCGTAAGTAGCGAGAGAGGCAATCGACAGCAACTAACAAATATCGTACCCCTCGGTTATATTTAGCCAATTTATCAACATAAGCCAAGTCAAGAGACCAAATTTCGTTGATATCGTTAACAATCACTTTTAGCCGAGGATATGTTTTACGAAACAATCCATACTTTGTATGTGATGATTGAGATCTCAGAAAATTTCTAACTTTTTTTGGTGAGAGTTGACTAGCATTTGTTAAATTTTTAACGCTACCAAATGCAGCTGGACCTTTTGTGTAGAGTAATTTGAGTTTCTTTTTTTCACTGATAGTAGGATTTCCATTCTTTTGTTGACGTAGTCGCAAACGATTCTTTACTGCTTTCATAGTTTTTATCATCGTCGTCATCGTCGTCGTTGGGGAAAAATTCTTTTTTCTGGGTTTTTCTTTTGTCTGATTGCTTGGTTCTGGGTTTGAGAGTTGTCGATCGAGTCTTCGAAGAGGAGGGTTTTGATCTCTTCGAGTCCTCAGTTGTCGGGTTGTCGTCGGAGACGAAGGAGGAAGAAGTTGAGAAGGGCTTAGCTGCTTCGCTCTTAAGCGAGCGGAGAATCTGTTTGGCATAAGTGTTGGACACTAAGCTAGGATCAAGATTCAGTTCTTTCAAAATTTGTGGATAAAAAACACCCTCAAGTTTTTTTGTGTTTTGCTGTGTATCGTACAAAAAAGATTCAATTTTAACGAGTGTTGGTTTTCCTTGAATTAAAACATATCCGTCAACGTCTAAAGTCAAGGATTCAACTTTGAACAACTGCTTTAGCACGATGTTTGCCCTTTCCAATTTATTAGCTTCCAATAGCTCTTGAATGGATTCCATAACCTTTCGAAACACTTCAGCGGTTTTTCCATTACTTTTTTCATCGTTTTTTTCTGTTCTCTTTGAACTTGTCTGCTGCAGTGAATTGTTTGATTCAAAATTTTTTTCTGCTTCATCATCACCATCACCACTGAAATTAGTAAGTGCAGATAAACTTCTTTTTCGGTGCAGATTTGGTACTAAATTATTAGGGGTTAAAGGAATAGGAGATGTTGGGTTTAATGGTGGTGGAGAGTCACGGCTGATATTTCGTTCTCGAAATCGTTGTATGTAATTGAGTTGAGATGATTTGTCGTTAATTAATGGATTATGAAGGATTTGAGATTGTGGTGCAGTTTTTTCATCTGGAGCATATGTTTTTCGAGGAATGAGGATGAATTCTTCAGCATACATGCCTGAGATTCTAGTTTTTCAAGTAAATGTAACACGATTCTCCGATTGATTTAACCAGTGAAATATTGTTTGCCAAAACTTTTCGTTTTTCTCGGATACTAAACTTAGGGTCAACAATTTTTCCAAACGGTATTTTCTTACTCTCGATGAAACTCTTGTTAGCTGGAACATGTCCCAGAAAAACATTTACAAAACAATCGCAAAGAAATCTAATAAAATTTGAATCAGCTTCTGTCAAAATTGATCTACAATGGCGACTATTGAGCATTTGCTTCAATATACATAATTCTTTCTCTTTCATTTTCAAGAGATGTGATAACTGCTTTTGAGGATGGTAAATAGAAAATGGTTGGTGATGGTGGAACTATGTTTGACGAATAACGAAGACATTCTGAAGTTTTGGGATCCAAGTCTATCAACAGATGACCGAAATCTTCTTTCGTTGCCAACTGATACGCATGACGGAGGAAGTTTGCATTATTCAACTGTCTGCCTAAATAATCAATTTGTTGAATGTCTCGAGGTGATTTGAACAAAATTAAGTGAGTTGTATTCAAATCTATTGTACGTGATTGCTTACTTTGCTGAAATAAATTGTGCTTGACATAAATAACATGAACATTTTTATGTCGGCCTGCTGTAGCTAATTTAACAAAATCTTTTTCATTAAAAATTTCTTCACAGGTATCATCAAAGACAATCATACAATCCCGTAAGTTATTAACAATTTCAAAGCTGGATAATTTTATAAATTCAATATCAAATTTGTTGTGAGAAACAAAGGAACGGTATTTGGGTTGATCGTGAAGATAAAAATAAAATATCTTGTTATACGATGGATAGAATGTACCTTTGAGAAGCATTTGAAAAATTAAATCAGTTTTTTTCCCCCTGAGGGACCTGAAACGGACATAAACAGACGATCTTTTGTTGAAATGATCTTATTCATTATTATAACTTTGGATTGGGTAACATGTAACCAACTGTACTGGATAGTATTGAAAGCCAAATGGCAGTCTCATCACAACTAAGGTTGTAAAAAGACAATTTTGAAATAGATAAAGAGAGCAAAATGAAAATGAAACAGACTTGCGTGAAAAAGACAACTTCTGCAGACGGAAGAGAAACAGAATTACAAAATTTCCAAGATCTGTTTTCGTGAGATAAAGACTTTTCGGCAACACCAATGTCAACAAAGTCACAATCATTGTTCTCGACAGTGGTGGTTTCTTCAATTTCCATGTTTACTGGAAGACTTTTTTTGCTTATTTGTATCAAGGTTGATAGTTACAACTGCATACCAATCGCCTTTTTTTCTCTCTGATCTATTGCCGTTTGGTTTGTATTTTATTATATATCTTGCTATGTTTTTGTCTGTCAGAAGTATCCGAACAATTTTTTCTACGTTTCCGGTACTGATTTCGTCTAATATCTCTTTTGGTAAATTTTCACCTGTTAAACTCACATTTTGTGTGTTTTCTTTTGGCAAAAATATTTTTTTGAAATTTTGAATTTTCAAACACGACATGTTAGCAACTAGTAATCACACAAGATCAAAAGAAAATGAAAACAATCAATAATTATATTTATTATGATTCACAAAACTTGGCATATATAAGTGATTCGTCATTTCGGTTCAATAGGCAAATCAACTCCTCGTTCAATGAAGAAAAACTCATACTTTGTGAATTTGTCATGGTTACAATTAGATTTGAACTTTACAACAAAATGAGCAGCAACTCTGATAGTGGCTTGAACTAAATGTATTTCCTCAACGTTATCAGTTTTGACTAATTCTTTCAGTTCAGCTGGAAGCTGATGGTCATGCAAATGGATTTGTCTTCTCTCTCCCAGCTGAGGTTGCAGCCCTTCCAGGTTGAGATTGAACAACGGAATTGACTGGCGAAATTCCTGGAGTCTGGACATTGTACAGGTGAAAGTAGTCAAGAACTGTAAAAAATTTCCGTAAATTGTCGATTTCGATATCGTTCAGTGTAATTTGTTCGAGTTTTTGCAGGAGAGGTTTTCCTCGACAATCTAATATGCCTGTCCGTGTAAGAGTAACTTTAATTCTTGGTGTTAAATTGTTTTCAGGACTCTGATTAGTCATTGAAGCGTAAACCACCAAATTTGGAGATAAGGTTGTTTGCATCATTGGACAGTTCATTTTGTAACCAATCGAAAAAAACTTTGGATTTTCTACGGGTACAATGCTTTAATAATTGATGTGAGGGAAGTAAATGAGAATGTCGTTTGCAAATATGTTTTTCTTGACCCAATAACTGTTCAATCTTTGGGCAGCCAAACTCTTCCAAATTTGTCACGGGTAATTTCAAGTATTCAGCTAATAAAACAGATTTTTGTGTACCTTTAGCAAAAAAATGGGAATTTGGGTTCCTCAAACGAATGCTGTCAAAAATTTGATCCAAGTATGAGTAAGGGTATTCACCTTCGTCCCAACGAAGCCCGTGTAGAAATTTAGATACCCAATTGTACGCTTTTTTCTCTTCTTTTGATAAATTGTTGAATTGAACTGGTGGCAGAAAATGAATTGTATCAATTGTATTAGCAGAGCAAACAGAAAGTTCCATATGATCAAAGGTTTCTTGCCACATTTAAATCCTTCAATATCTAAAATAATGAGATGGTTGAAAAACAATTTTTTAGTTTTCTTTCTTTGGGTTAACATGACTTTCACTCAACATTCCAACAAACGAAATAACTTTGGTTTGAATGCTTTAAGAAATAAGCAAAACGCAATACCTGTCACGTGACCCAGGTAACAGTTTTTTATTGGACAAGGCAAAACATATGTGTACCCAGGACCGGTATGATTTTTTTCTTGCAAATATCCCGCTGCGTCATGCAATATAGCATGTATTCTAAGAAATTTGAAATGTTTCAAGTGTTTGTCGAGCGACGAATTGTCTATTCCAATTAAGCCACCATATGGTCTGTTTTTCAAAACAAAATCCAAATTAATATCAGCATCCAAATACAAACAAGTGGCTAAAAAATACTGAAATCTGACTGATTTGTCTGGATATTGTGATTTTAAGTCTATAAAAATTTCATGAATGAGTTTTAAATCGAAAGTTGAAATCATGTTTACTGAACTCAATATAATAAAAAGGGAATAATGAAAAGTATGTATCAATTAAAACTTAACTTTCTCTTCAACAATAAATTTCACAAATAGCACATCAGTATCTACATCAAGTTTTCCATATCCACTTGTCAAAATATCCATTATTTTGCAAAAAGCGGCAGAATGGGGTCCATTAATTAAACTTTCAAATCTTTTCAAAGTTTCTGTATTCATCTCATCTGTTTGAACATGTCTGCTTTCTGTATGTTTCTTTGAAACTGAAGTCGAAACTCTTACGGATTTGTTTGACGTCGACGATGCAGCAGGCGTAACTGTATTATCAATTCGTTTCTGTCCCCCAACGGCCGGAGATTTCTTGCAAACGTTTTGATTTGGTGAAGTTTGTTTCTTGGATGATGTTGCAGAAAGCAATAAATTGGGTAAACGTTTTTTGATTGCAGTGAAATCTAACAAATCGAGATTGGCTGCAACAGGTTGTGCTGAATAAGTGAGAGCTAGTTTAAGCTTGTCAAATAACTCACCGTTTCCTTTGACATCTTTAGCAGGAGAAACTAAGTATTTGAAGCAAGTGAAAATACAAGGAACACTGAAACATTTTTGGGAAGGAAAAAATTGGTTTAATTGTTCCTCTGAATCTACTTGAATCAATATATGGTAATGAATTTTTTTTTCATTCTCGACTGAAAAAGGGCAATATTCAGATTTGAAGTGGCTTCCAAAAGCATAATTTTTAAAAGTAGATAAATTAGGAATTTTTTCAGTGATAACAAGTTTGAAATTTGGTTGAAATTTTTTGAAATAATCAGGTAACACAACTTCGAACATAGCTTCTGCCATTTTGTAAAGGAAAATTAATTCGGGTCGTGCTTGAAATCCTTTGTGTTTGAGGAAAGTTGAGATTTCCTGGCTCGTTTACAGTTAGATTGTGGTTTGTCTTTGTTTTCAACAGTATCAGAAATAAATTCACTTGTTTGCGCTCGGATTGACTTTCCCGATTTTAGTAATTTTGAAAATTCTTCGCTGCTTAAAGAAAGTCTTTGTACACATTCAAATTCAGCGCCTTCAGTTGCTTTTTTGAAAACTTTCAGGAATACATAAGTTCCAGTTTGGTCATATGTTTTCAATGTAGCACGCACTAGTCTTTTACTGTTTTCCGAAATATCGAAATAGTAATCGCCAAAATCTTTATCTGCATCTGCTGTAGTGCTTGTTTTGGTTTTATTCATTGTAACGAGTAAATTTTCAAAGTAACTTGATTCAAAACTGAATAGAAAGAAATGAATGGTTCCGATTGATTGTATATGTCTGCAAAAGAAAGCGGCGTTGTATCTATTTTAATTTATATACACATGTACTTTATATCGCAAAGATATTGGATTGCAATTTAGTTCACATGGATAAGTATTTTGTGCATGTACAACTGATAAGAATTTTAATGGGTGTTAAAGGTCACAATGTTTAAACGTTATTTTTGATACAAGCTATTTGTTTGAATGCAATTTAGATAAACATAGAATACCACACAAGGTAACATAAATATTTTACACGCCCTCCCTTATTAAACCGATTAAAAACTACATAGGAGGTCTTGAAATTTCTAATTTTAGAAGAACCAATCCCTATTTTAATCTCTTGAGGCGTTTTCACAATTCATTTCAGTTTCATTTCTCTCCGCGTTACGTTTGTCATTTTCTTCCAACTTTTCTTCAAAAATGCCTTGTTATATTATTGCCGGATATTCCAATCACGAAAGAACCATTTTTTATGAAACCGTTCACGGTAATTTTGTAGCAATAATTAACGAAGAAAAAAGTTTCAATTCTGATGAGTGGACTTGTACTCATCACGTTATGATTCCCAAAAATTTTTTACATTTATTCAGTAAACTTTCCTTAAAAAATTCAAAGAAAGACGAAGAACTGAATATAAAGTATTTGAGTTACCTTACAAATTCTGGTAAATATACGGATCCTGACGAGCCTCTTGCTCTTCAGGTTGATATTTCAACTTTATCAAAACCAGTAAAAAAAATTTTGTATAAATACGATTGTGATGTTACTCCGATGTGTGAAAACCAATTAGAATACTTTGAAGAAATTGAATTTTTTGATCGTTTATGGGGAATGGAACAAATTGAGTCACCATCAGTAGTTACCCCGAAAGCTGATCCTTCCCCTGTAGTTTCACCATGGCTTGACGAACCGGGTTGCTCAACTCCAAAGCGTACCCCTGTGGCTACTGTGAGCAACCACATGGAAAACTTAACCCCTTCTCTCTGTCTAGCGCCAAAGAAAAAAAGGAAGTTAACAACACTAGAGAAAGCGCAGGAGTATTTGGACCTTATATAACTTTGAAACTGAGGTTGAGTTTTATTGATTTTTGTTTGTATTTATTGTGTATAATAATTTAACTTTAAAATTGAGTTTGAGTTTGTATCTTGTATTTGTTCATTAATTATCACACGATTGGGTTCTGATTAAAAATTTATTTCAAAAGCCTTTAAAAATTGAAGTTACAAAAATCATTTATTTTTAATAAATTGACTATTTTTTTTTCAATTAAAAACAAAAAAAAAAAATCCGTAAAATTTTCATTTTTTCCACAAATAGGATTTAACATATTAACATTGAAGTTCTTATTTACATTAGTGATCTTGAGAAAAAACTGAAAAGCATCCATATATATATGCTAATTTTTAGAAAACAAGATTAAAAAAATCAATTTCGTTTTTTGAAAAAAGATAATTAACGTCAAAAAAAACTGTAAAAAAATAATTTTGGATGAAAACTTATGTTGTCATATGTTTATTCAAATAGTTATCAATCAAATTAAACATAATGAAAGATAGTATAAAAGATGTTTAAAACCAACTTTTTGATAAAAATAATTATTTTTTTAATGTTTTTTAGTTAAAAATTTGATTTTTTAATTACAAAAAGGAAAAAAAAGCATTAATTTTTTTCTTTTTCTACAAATTGGAGTTACCATTTGATCATTGACACTGTTGTCTCCAAAAATGATCATATTGAAAAAAATCAAGTATTCATCATCATGCTAAATATTTGAAAAAAATAATAAAAATTAAACTTTTTAATTGATGACTCATCGTTTTTTCATTTTTCCGAAAAAATGCGATTTTCAACCAGAAGACGCAATTTTTTATTATGAGCAAGTGGTGTTATTATGAAAGTGCATTGAGGGGCACGACTAATGAGATTGTGGGAGTAGATGTTTTTTCAATAGTCTTTGAGAAAAACGCTAATCCCCTTAATCCCCCCTAAAACAACGAACTCATTTCTCTTTACAGAAAAGTATTTTTTCGGACTTTTTTTTCAACTCGAAAGACAATTGAGACAAATTCATGATGATATGGACCGTGCGACCGCTCCGTGGTTGACATCATTGATAACAATGCGCCTGGAAAGTTAAAAAACTGTCATTTTTTAGATTTTGCTTTACTTATTCATCATTTCAACTGTTTTTGATACTAATTTTGACGTTTTTATAGGATATTCTGTCCCCATGACAACTGGGATATTTAGGATCTATCATGTGTTGTGACATGCTCAGTTTAAAATTGAGTTTTCAAAATATTCCGTACTTCGAGACATACATTTTGGAATGTGAAACTCAATCATAGACTCTATCAAATCAATAATAAAATACTTTTCAGATAACAAGAAGTTGTAGCTTGTTCAGGATGACTTATACACCATATAACAAATATTAAGTTTGTTTTTGCCTTCATAATTAAATCTCAAAAGTCAAAAATTCTTGAGATATCATGACGATTTTGCTGGAACTAACGTGTTGATATAGCTTGTCAAATGAAAAAGTTCAAGTGTTTCATTATTTTTGTTTATACAAGCTGCAGTTTTTTTTTGCTAACCTTCTTGGTTATGGGCAAAATTTAGTACTTTTTCAACATAGTAATTTAGCAGCATTGGTTATAATACGAAAAGTCAGTAGCATTAGTTATAATTTTAATCTTTATGTCTTTGTTAAGTAAAAAAACAATCATTCAAAAATCATTTTCAGCGTTCGGAAAACCATATTTTTTTTCAATCTGAAATCTCTCTCCATAGCGTTGAATTGCAACATTTCATGAAATTTTGTATTCAGCCACATAGATTAAAGATATCGACGTAGCTTCAGAATAATCTTTAGTTTGAAGCTCTAGTAATAAAAAGGGTTAGGTATAACTTTTACTGCTCTGTTTAAGTAGGCGTTAATCTGTTAGCAGGGTGTAACAACTTTAATGCTGTCATAGTTTAACGGGTGGAATAAAACTTTTTATTACCATGTTCACATTTTTCATTATAAGGTTCAAGTTCACGGGTTAACAAGTAATCATAGACATAAACTTCTTAGTTGCATTCGTCTAATATGTTTGTGATTGCGATAACTAGTATCAATATGCAAAACTTGACCTCTCTATTTATAGTTTTCAAACCGTTGCTAAACGATATTTTGTTACTCAACATGATAAGCTAATAAATCAGTCTCCACTCCCAAATTGAAACTGAACCAAAACTAAAATAGTCAGGACAAAATTCATTGATTCAATCTACTCATAAAAGAAAGTTAGTTTCCTGAAAATGTCTACCAGTTCAAAAATTGCTTTTGGTCTTAGCGACCAAGCTGAATTTTCAAATCGCCTATGGCGGTTTTACAATTGTGTAAAAAAGACGACTTACTACCGGCTGCCGGCGTACCTCGAGAGTGTCTTATACAGAAGGGCTTGGGATGTGCCACATCCCGAACTGTTTGTGGCATCTACGGATCTCTTCCTTCAGTTGGAAGAGTGTCCTGACGAAGAAGGAGCAGAACACTTTCTGCAAAGAACGGAGACATGGCTCTGGAAGGACAAGGTGGAAACAATGACGGTGGAATTCTGGGAGCGGTTCAGAGACCAAGTTGAGAAAGCAACTTCTTATAGGAGCGAATATTTCCAGTTCTGGATGGAGAAGTGTGAAGGCGCACCGTTTCATCGGTACTCTCTTCAGGTGTTTCTTGAATCCTTCAAGAAAAAAGTCATCTTTGATGACTTCGTCAAAGTACGGCAGTACTCACGAGACGACGTAGTCAACAAGCATGTGGCATGGCTTCAGATGGAGGTAAAGCGAGCACTGAAGGATGGATCTGGATTGAAGGCACTTGTGGAGGAATATCCGGAGGCCGCCGAATTCTGCTAGTTTTCGGGCGACAAAGAGTCAGTGGTGGCTCCCTGATGCGACCCCCACCTTTTGAGTGGACAATACTTCCCAGCGAGGAAGGGGGGCCCGATAGCGAATCTTTCTGTGAAGTATAATTTGCTTTTATCTTTCCTTACTATCCAATAAATTCAAAAACCTTTGCGAATATTCCGAATAATCAAAACAAAATTAAATAATCAGTTTTCAGTTTGTATTCAATTGTTTTTTGTTATCAGGTTCTCCAGAATTGATTGAGGAAAACGGCAAAACTTAAAAATAAGAGTTACTACCATGTCATACGTTGTAGCAAACGAGAATCAATTAGAAGAAAATGCCTTTGAACTTGTCATTGAACAATCAAGGAGTCTCAAATCAAAGAACGATCAGAAACTATCATTGTTAAACTTATATTCTGTTTAAACAAACTTGTTTAGTTTATTCATAGTAACTATGTTGAGACCAATTCAATTGTTTTATCAAGATTGTTTAGTAAGAGAAATGTTTCAGACATATGCAACCTGTTAGGAAAGAATCAGTTGAAATTTTAGAATTTTTTTTTGCTTACTTACTCCGCTCAAATTTTGCTGAAGTCAAATTTTCTTGATCAGGTCTCTCCGAGTTTTCAAAAAAGTATTGCAACACTAGATTTACGGTTTTAAAAAATCACTCTAGAATTCTTAGGCCAACAAAACTTCCATCACAATTTAAGTCTGTTAGCTTCCCCGTTTGGTATCTAAAATGAAGAAAGTTCATTTGCCCACTCAGTTTCCAAGCATACCATTTACGTAGTTTATCACAATTCTCTAGTATTCAGTTTCGGAAAGAGCGGTGTTTAAGGGATTACATGTATATTCAAAAATTTTAAAAAAAATTATCGAAAACTTTTCTTTTAAAAAAATTGGAAAAAATTTTTGGGAAATTCGACAAAAAAATTTTTGAAAAAAAAAAATTCAAAAAATCTTGTTGAAAAAAAAATTTGGTAAGAAATTAATAAATTTTTGTTTAACAGTTTTTTTTCATCAAAATTAAAATTAAAAAAAATTGGAAAAAAAAATTGGAAGAAATTTCGAAAAAAAAAGAAATTATTTTTTTTAATTTTTAAGAAAAAAATTTTTTTTAAATTTTGGAAAAAAAAATTTTTTAAATTTTTTTTTTCATTTTTGAAAAAAAAATTTTGGTGAAAAAAAATTTTATTAGTGAAAATTTTTTTGATGACTCAGGTTTTTTGTGTAACTGTGGGTGGGGGTGGGGTAGATTAAATGATTATCACCTTTTTTAAATGAGGGGTGGGGTGTCTTCTGAATAGGATGCATACCTTTTTTTCACTTTCAATTTTCATTGTAAGTTTAAAAAACAGTTGAAGGTAAAATGATTAGTGAACATCAGTTTTTTTGGCTACATGCAAGCATTCTGCTAAAGGAATCACAAAGTTGACTCAACGGTTGCTAACTCATAAAAATAACATCGAAATTCTCGCCTCTGAAAACTAATAGCACCAGTTACCACAAAGATTAAGATTGTGGATTTGGCTGAAATTTTTGACTGAAATTTTTGCGAGGAAAAAGATGAGATAGTCGACTGAGATCAGGAGAGCTCGAACCAAGAAGAAATCTTCACGCAGGATATGAATTATGGGTCAGAAGATAGCTTTCATGTGTTGAATACTCAACCAAACTGATCGTTGAGAGACCTGTTAAAAAGTATCACCAGCTATGAAGCTCTAGATCCAAGTAGAATTCGTGTCTTGGAAATTGCTGAGAGTGATATTGAAAGCGTTGATTTGGTTGATCCAAATGCAGTCACTTTTTCTTCGTTTTGGTTGATCCAAATACAGTCCCTTCTTCTTCGTCATCAGACGATGAATGGTACCTCGACCGCGAAGCAGTTGAAGACTCAGCACCGCAGTCAAAAAGACGCAAAATAAACAAAAAACTCTAAGGTTGTGTGTTTGATTCAAGTTGAATACAAAGTTTAATGTTGTAAATTAGTGTACTAAATTATACTTACTTTCCACATTTGTTCACAGTTGGGTAATGGCGGGTTACTTCAAATCTGCTCTTTGGTTCTGCGTTATACTATTTTATCTGGAATGGTTTTGAGAGTTTCCATTTTGGAATTGACACAAAATTGTTTTTTTGGTGCATTTAAACCACACTCGTTTTAGAAGATTGTGTGTGTAATTCAAACATTTCTTTTCATATCTATTTTCACCAAGACCATAGAGTTTGTAGGAACATGCATATTTTTAAAAATTCGGTTAGCACAATAAAGTTAATAGTAAGTACTAAACGATTTCTAGAAGCCCCGAAAATTGTTTCCTTTTTCATATAAAAAGTGGTAGATGCAAGTCTTAGAAATGGTTGCAGCAAAATTAATGGGCACTTTTGGCTTTCATCAGTGTTCTCGTTTTTCAAGATCTTTAGCCACTTCAACCTTTTAGCTCTTTCAACCTTTCTATAAAATCAAACTTTTCGTCATAGATTTCAGACGTTTATTTTTCAGTCTCTTGTAGACACGGAAAATGGAAATGTCAAAATTTTCAAGCCAATTTCATCATTTTAGAGTTTTCAGTGTTCCATAATTTTTCTTTGTTTTTACCTTCAATTGGCTGAACGAAATTTTTCATTCTTATTTTGGTCAAATTAATTTTTGCCTAAATAGAGGTGGCGGCCGCCGCACTTGACGAATTTTGCTTTCTTCGAGATTCAGTAATAAAACATGCATTTTTGAAGGAAATCGATCACCGCAGCCAACAGTTAAGCTACGCTGCCAAAATCTTGTGCTTTCCTATATACCATATAGTTTGGTCGCATATAATAGGTATATAACGTCATTTTACATGTAAACAAACCAATACCCCCAAACTTTTGAAGGGAAAACATGCACCGACCAAAACCTAATTCCATTCCCGTTTCCACAACGTTCAGTGGGAATACTCAATAATATACCGAAGTTTTACATGAGGACTATTAGGTATAAAATTATACATGGTGACAATTAGGATTATTACATAGTGACTATTCCGTATAAAATTATACATGGTGACAATTAGGATTATTACATGGTGACCATTGCTGATCATTTAATACATGGTGACCATTATGATTTATACCTAATGGTCATCCATGTATGACAACCCCCCCCCCCCCCCCGATCCTAACGCACTATATGCATACTACTTACGATAACCATTTTTTTTTTTCAAAAAAAAATAAACGTAGTGATTTTTCATCACAGACTGTTGTATTTGGTTCAAAAAGCCGGAGAAACTAGATTGAATTTTTTTTCAATGGTTTTTTGAAATTGAATGAAAATTGTATGATAGCATTTTTCCATACATTTGATGCAGGCAATTGTATTATAAGCTTTTTAGGTGTGGGGAAATTTAAAATAAGCATTTTCGGTTTATGGATGTCAATCCGGGGTCTCATTACCTTTCCAGGCCTTTTTGTTTTAATCGGTTTTCTTTATAAGACCGCTCAAAAACCGCTCAAAAACCGCTCAAATCTTGCTTGAAAAACCGTTCAAAAATCACCGCAAGAAATGAGCGGTTTTTGAGCGGTTTTTTAAGCAAGATTTGAGCGGTTTAAGCGGTTTTTCCAAAAAAAAACGCCCAAACCGCTTAAACCGCTCAAACCGCTCAAATCTTGCTGAAAAACCGCTCAAACCGCTCATATCTTGAGCGGTTTTTGAGCGGGATCTCGACCCGGGATCCTCCGCCGCAAAAGGATCGAGAACCGGGACGAGCTAAACGATCGTTTGATTGTACCTCCCGGAGATTGTCCGCGGATGGGTCGTTTAGGGGTGCTATTGGGTAGTTGTCACAAGGATTAGTGGAATCGAACAACCACACTGGAAGTTTGTTCTCAAAGCACTTACCAGAGAGGCGTGCCACTTGACACTTTTATTGAGCGTAGACACATTTTCAGTCAACCAATGCTGCCATTTTTCGTTTGCGCAGGACTCCGCACGTGCTTAGCTTTTTTAGTTGCGAAAGTCTTCGCTCGAAATCAAGGAGGGAAATGTCAAGCTGCGCTGATCTAGAAGAAAGACTACTAGGATCGTTGTAAACGGCAGTGAGCGAATTTTCGACGAGTTAAAGCGCTCGAACACCATCACACTTGAATGGATGGAACCAATTCAGTATCTTTGCCTGGACCATTGACCAAGTATAAAAACAGCAATTCTCGGAAGATCGAGGATTGGTTACCAAAAAAGACCAGAATAATCAATCAACAGCTCACAAATGGCGGCTGGTGGTAGTCTTAGTGTTTTACTGGAAGACTGCATTTTATAGGCGCAACCGTTTTTTTTTTCAACTTTTCAGAATACGTTCTCCGTGTCATTTACTCAACTGTAAGATCTCAAACACAATCCAACAATTTGTTGGTGAACGAGGGAACAGAGGTAGTCGAATCATTGATGATCACGCTTACTTTGCAAGGCCAAGCCATGTATTTTGTAAATTGTGAGCTAATTTTGCAACGAGGACCCTCTCTTCATGCCCGATTTGTTTTTGCATTTTCTTGGATTTCTTCGACACAGTCTTAGCTTGTTAAAAAATTTGTTTCTGAATTCCTTATACCTCGAAACAAAACGATGTCTTAGTAAGGGTCTCAAAATGAGTGCGACCACTTCCAAGGGTAGTAAAAAAATTCGCAGTAGTAAAATAAAGCGGGTAAATGTTATCAGTTCGTTCGGACCAAAAACGTATGGAAATGAACAAAAAAAAGCTGGACTCAGCTTTACAACCGGCTACAAACAATTGCTTTAAATCGACCGGGAATTTTTTGAGGTTTTCGAGATCTGCAGACGTTTCTCTTCTGCTGTATTTTGATGGGTTGAATATAGCTTTTTCCGAGGTTCTGAAGAAAACGATGTCTTAGTAAGGGTCTCAAAATGAGTGCGACCACTTCCAAGGGTAGTAAAAAAAATTCAAAAGTGTTGTTTATTGAAAAAGAAAGAACAAACAGATTTCTAAACCCTCATTAAGATCGTAGACTGGACCATCCCAGTAATTTTTTTTAACTTCTACGTTTTGTTTGAAGGCCCAAGCTGAAATTTTTGAGAAGGAATGGCTGTCGAGCCAAAACACAATGCCTCAAGAGGTCAGCAGTAACACCTCTAGCTCCTGAGTAAAAGGAGTTGTTGTCGCCACTCGACATATGGAACTTGGGTCAAGTGATATCGACTCCAGAAAACCAGCTAATCGAATTGCAAGGAACACGCAATCTTTGCTTATCGATATCAACCATTGAAGGACTGTAGTGCTTTCAGACCACATCAGCAGTTGAGAAAAGCTCAGTGTCAGAGCTTTCTCGGTGTAACCCTTCAGACGAGTAGTAGCAAGCGCAGAATGAAGATACAACTTTGGAATTGACAGCATCTTCGTCAGCGCAACTCTCGCTTTGCCAAAGACGAATGCAATTTGACATTTTGAACCGCGTTGTTTTGAGAAAGAAGTAAAACAATTTAAATATCATCTACCGAGCTATCAACGAACATGTGCAGCTCAACATCATCCACTGAAAAGTCGAAGTATCAACATGGGAAACCAAGCTGAGCAGAAACTGTCCAACCTGAGTGTCGTTGATCGAACTCGCGGTTCAATCCTTTGGTTTTAAATCATCCCACTGCCTTAGTTGTATCCTTTCGGTCAGGTAGTTGTATTCTTTCGGTCAGAAACTTACGCTAACGTTACACGAAATAATCTTGCGCGAATGCTTTGAGAAAGAAAGGCCGTTGACGCAATTACTTTGTCTCAGGAAGTCAGCAGTAACACCTCTAATTCCTGAGTATGGGGATTTGTCACAATGAAAAAAAAGAAACCTGAGTCAACTGATGCCGAATTCATAAAGTCAGCTACCAGATTTGCAAAGAACACGGTCTGTTTGTTTTACCATTTCAACCATTGAAGGAAGTTAGTGCTGTAATTCCAGTTCAGCCGTTCAGAAAAACTCAGTGTCAGAGCTTTCTCGATATCATCCTTCAGACAAATAGTTGACAGCATCTTCATTAGCGCGACTCTCGCTTTGCCAAAGAAAAATTCAATTTTACATTTGGCAACGGTCTTCTTTTGAGATAGAGTGAATGCAACGGTGAACAAGTTATCCCTTGAGATATCAACGAACATTGCAGCTCAACATCATCCACTGAAAAGCCAGAGAAACAACATGGTAGTGAGAGCTGACCTAAAATTGGCCGACCTGATTGTCGTTCAACGAACATGCGGGTCAACTCCTTCGGTAGGGTTCATCCCATTGCTGAATCACCTCTATTCTCTCGGTATAAACTTGCGCGATTGGTACACGGAGCAACAAAAACTGCTGGATCGAATATAACTTTGAACTGATTGCTGAGTAACTCATTCGTTAAATATCGGTGATGGTCGTTCTTGAGAGTGAGGATATGCAAAGCATGTTTGCGCCATCACAAGCAATTTAAAACATAAACTATGTTTTGTAGCAGACCAGGGCCAACAAGAAGAAAGTTTTTTAGCGACTTCTAGTGAGCTTCAGAACATGGCAAACCGTGCTGAGTTTGTTTGGGTTTCATCAACGGGTGGTCCCGATCGTACTATTTTTTAGCCCGAACAGTTCTTCCAATCGTCACGCTAACCGGTATCAATTAAACCTCTCTCAAGTGGTACGGATATCCATTTTTTTTATTTTGAGGTTGAAATTTTTCTTTAGACACTTTTCAAGAGACTCAGCAAATATCCAGAAAATGAAAAAATAACAGGTTTTACCGCAGGTCCTGTTTGACAAAAAAAGTTATATAGCATTTTTTTGTTAATTTTCGACGCACCGTTCAAAACGTGTTGAACCTTGCTGGGTTTGTTATATTTTAGTACCGGGTGGTGCTAAGTGTACCATTTATGTCCGGAAACGGTTTTTCCAGTCGTAAAGCTAACTGGGATTAAATTAACCTCCTATTTTGGTTCAGATATCCAAAGCACACTAATTTTGTGGTTCAAATCTTTCCCTAGACTCCTTTTATATGATTGAAATTGAGCCAGCGAAGCCTTAAAGTTGGCTGAAAAAAAATCTATGGTTCACCCTTGACACACAATCGGATTAACCGCTGCAACTGTGATTTGCGGTAGAATCAAGAAAATTTTTAGCAAGTTCATCAGATGCGGAACAGATATTTGCTTTTTTTAAATATCGCATACAATTCTAGCTCGTATAATTTTTTCCTTGGGTGCATTAAATGACAAGCATTCAACGAGGCTCTAAAAAAGAAGTGCCTAGAACATCATTAGTCAAGAAAGCAAACCGCAAAAAAGAAAGCCGCAACCACTTACATGCCCCTATATCATCTCAAATTCTGAGTATTTGTAGACAAAAGGTTTGATTAACTGCAGAAGCCAAAAATTGTTTTGCTGATTGGGAATTTTTCATAGGGACAAATGGCGAAACGCTAAACTTGTTTTCAGAGTGAACAATATTCACTTTCAAGTGGGGAGGGATGTGAGGGCACGAATTGAATCCAAAAGAAGCTGTTCACATGAACAAATTGACATTTTGAATCACGCATTAAAGAAGCAGAAGGAAAATATGTGAATGAAATAACTAAAAAAATAAAAAAACTTGCAGAAATACATGTGTGTCTTTGGAAGGACAAATAAACGACTATGTTGGCTGAAAAATTTTATGTTTTGTTGCCTGTCGGTGGACCCAACATATACAACACTAATATTATCGCAACGTCATAAAGATAGTAAAAAGTGATCAAATTTAACAATTACTTTCACTACCACCTGCTGACAAGGGATGGGATTACTGTAGATTCACTGAAGGGATGGCCTTAAACAACCTTACTGCACTTGCGGGCTTAAAAGCGTTTCCAAACATTGAAGCTGTTTTCCAGATTACCTAATTTTTGATCTGTTAACTTGAAAAATTTAGCGGAGCTTGCTGAGTTAGGACCGATGTGGTTAACTCATAGAGTAATTTCGGATAGGGTACACCGTCTGCTCGTCACGCTATCTTATTTTCGGCCGGATAGATTCGTGCAACTTCTTAGTCTAATACCGATTCTAATCTTACTCTTATACTATCTAGTCTCAGGTTGTTTAACTAGTCTCTGCTAGGCTCAATAGATCTAGGGTATACTGGTTTATTGCGGCTGCTGAAGTACTCGGGAGAGTTCAACTAATTTCTAAGTTAAATTCAAATCTCTCTGGTGCTGAAATTACAAGTAATTTCAGCACTTACAAATAAGTGGATTGTTAGTCAGATGGATCATGATTGGTTAATATTAAATACTTTACATTGGTAAAATATCTAATTTATCCAATCATAAAATGTAGTTTAGATCAGGTTCCACCCATCCGGGTTTTACATAGTTTTTTAGAATAGTTTTTCTGCAATTCGAAGGATGGATGATGGACGTTGGTATTTGGCGAACATCATATTTCTTTTCCGTTTTCTCTTGTTAGAGAAGTTCCAGGATGCTGGAATTAGGGACATCAAACGATGTGTCTTCTTGCGACAACGACTGTGCTTCCGCAACAAACTCAAATCTGATTTCAGAATGGTTGGCTATGTCAGGTTTTTCTGTTTCTCGTAGAGAACTTCTTTTGTGTTTGATCTTGTTTGGGAATGGCGTGGAGATTGTGCATGGAGGGGATGCCTGGTTACTCGGATCTGTACGTATACTTGAACATCGAGGTGGTCATTGGTCTAGTTCAATGAAGTCCTTTTCTGCGAAGTCAAGTCGTACTCTAAATCCTTTGAGTTGTGATTGTGAGCGGCATATCGATTGTAGTTGGCCATTCTTTTTCGAGTGTAGTGGTTTCGTTTTGTCTTTGGATGTTCGTCCTTGGTGTTGTATGCTGATCTATATATTGCATAATATAATTTCCATTTTATAAAACTTTTATTAGTTTAATATTTTTTAATTATGATTTTGGTTAGTTGTTTTCACAAAAGCTTTTTGTTTTAGTTCAGTTATTTTGAAGAGTTACTCACCCTTGAGTAGCTCTTATTAAAAATAGGAGTGTGTGTCACAAAGCGTGGATGTAGCGCGGTGGGTTAGGCTGGCTATAGAGGATGCTCAGGACGTCCTCTTCTGGTGGGTTAGGCCAGGAGTGGGAGTATGATTGCATGCGGTGTTTGTGAGAGGTCCTGTTATGTGATAACGTTTTATGTTGGGTTTGTTGTGGTTTTTCTATGTTTTGTTGGTTGTGTCCTTTTTTCAAAAATCAAATTGTTTGTGGTATGGGTTTGTCTTTCGACTTTTTTGTGTTTTATTATTTCTTTCTTAGACTTTATAATAGTCTTCAAAAGAATAAATTATTCAGTTTTAAACTGGGTTAATCAAGTTTGGGTACCGTTGGTTTCCTTTTCTTAGTCATGCTGTTATTCTATGATTTGTGGTGTTTAGTAAGCTGCGTTGGTTAGTGTTGTTTAGTATATAATTCCTTTCCAACCGGGTTAAAGGATAGTTTGAAACGTGTTATCTTATGTTAGAGTTGTTGAGTGTGAAAGCTTGAAACTGAAATTCATTATTTTAAACAATTCGTCGTGGGCGAGCTGTGCAAGTGTGGATAGAATTTTTGTAAATATGAATGGAAATATCAAAAGGTTAGTACTGCATTTTCGTTTTATCAATTTACTACATAGATATTCAAATTTTACTGCTATTTGTTGGGAAAAATTAAGTTACAAATTTTCATCATAATTAGATTTAATGCTTGTGGGGGAAAAAATTTATAAATTAAATTACTGCATTGGTATTATATTTATTTAATTGTTTGGTGCAAAAAATTAATAGCGTTTTAAACAGTTTGAAGAAGTTTTCGATTTTTTATTTTTCTTTTGTGAATTTTTCAGATGATCGTTGGATGAAGGCTAAAATTCTAAAGAAGACATAGATAAAGAATGGTTAGTTTCTAATTCTATTTTAATTAGTTAATAATATGTATAATTCATACTTACCTGTTAGTCGTCGGGGAAGAAACCGTGGGCGAAGATGTCGTGGATGAGATCGGAAGTTGTTAGTAATTTAGCTAAGATGCGGATGATATTTTTAGTTTGAAGCAGTGGCCAAAGCAATTGAAGTGCTTTAATGGTGGTTAGTTCTTCAGTGCCAACTGCAAACTCATAAGGTGGGTTTTGGATTAGATTATATAATTTGTGATTGAATTTAGTGTTGTGGATGAATTCTAATATGGGGATTTCTATAGGTTGAACAAATTCGTGTGGGATAAGGAATGGTCGGGATTCTTCTGCGTTGAAGGTCTTGGTGATGGGACAAAAATCATACATTTGGGTTATGGGATCATAATTTCGAAGAATACCAAGAAGGTTAGTATCTTTAATACAATATGTGAAGTTAAGAAAGAGTGGTGAGGTGTATTTGGAATTGATGAATTGAAAACGGTGGTGTGGCTGTCTGGAGGGAGTGTGTAGGTCGAAGTGATTTTGGATAAAACGATAATATGTATATGTGTGAGTTTGTTTAGTGCGCAACATAATATCGTGTGAGCAGTGCAAATCTTTTTCATGTGGTGCAAGGAAATGAAAGGTTAGTGAAAATATTTGAAAGCGTTCTTTAAAACTTTCGTAGGCTTGCGTGTCTGTTAGTGCTTCTGAAATGATGTGGTCAAATTTGCGATCAAAGATATTGAGTGTAAATACATATGGTGTTTTAATGAAAAATTTTTCTGTGATTTGTGGGTTAGCGAAGCGATCATCGTCTAAGAATTGATCTTGGTTAGTTCTGATGATGTTATGATCGTAATATTCTAGCGTATATTCGTTAGCTCGGGGTGCAGTGTATGTTTTTATTGATTTTTTATATCCGATGTAAGTAAATTGTCTAGGTGTTAGTGGTGTAGTGAGTCGATATAGCATGTCCTTATTTCGTTCTATATCGATGTGAGTGTTAGATAAAGGTAAGCAAAGGGGATTAGTAAAATGATAATATGAGGTCCAAGGAAGGGTAGGCATTAAAACGTGTTCGTCTACAAAGCTACGTGTTTCGTTAGTGTCGTGAGGGGTGTTTAAGGTGTATTGTGGAAATGAGGGTAAGGTGATAGCTAAAACTTCTTTCGTGTTAGTGTGATTTGGATGATTGATATATTCACGGGCTGTTCCTGGTTTTGCTGGGAAAGGATGGTTGGGGAACTTTCTTTTAAAAGTGCGGTAAGCTCTATTAGTGCTGAGTGAAGATTCAGTAGATGTGGATGATGGTGCTAATGATTCGGTATAAACTGAAGAGGGTGTAGGGGTAGGTGGGTTGGATGAATCTATGGTAGATGAAATTTGGTTTATGGTGGGGGTGTCAAGGTGGTAGGGTTGTTGTTGTAGGGTAATAAAATTATCTAGTTCTGGGGAGATTCGGGGGGTGTCTGGAGAATTGGATGATCGGTCTGAATGAAGTGAAGAGTAGGTTGGCGTGACTTGGGAAGCATAAGAGGGTGTAGAATTGGTTGGGACAGGGTTATTTGGTAGTATTGGTTGAAAAGGGGGTTGGGAAAAAATTGAGGGATTGGTGTGAAAATTATTGGATGGAGATGGCTCAGAGTCGGCAAATTCATCGGGGGTTTCAATATTCGGGTTATTGAGTTGTGAGGTGGAGTATAAAACTGAGATGTGTGAATTAGTATCGGAATTCATGCCTGATGTTACATTACTGGTTGGGAAATCGGGTGGCGGGAAAGCAAAAAGTAGAATTATTGTAATTGGAGTGGTGAGGTTGGTTGGGTGGGAATTTGATCGATGTAGGGATCCAAGTTGTCGGCTCATCGTGGGCTAAAAAAATTACTATTTTGAGACTGAAAAGCGGTGGTATGGGGTTGTTCTATAATTTGTTCATAAGTATTTTCATCTTGTGACTGGTGTGTCATTATATGTTTGATGGGACTTTGTGATATGGTTGGTCTAAAATTTGGATTATGTGTTATTGCTAAATTTCGAAAATTTCGTGGGACTAGGGATAGTGGATGGTTATGTGGTAGGGGTGGTAACTGTGGTGCTGTAGGTGTTGTGTCTACATTGTTATGTTCTTCGTCGTATGTGTTCTGTCTTGTTGCTATTTTTGTGTTGTATTCTTTTATTTGTGCGTCTAAAAGAATTTTGTTTATTGATGCAGAAAAAATTCCAAAAAATCCAGCAAATAGTATGCGTGCTACACTTGCTTGTCTGTTTACTTGTGTGTGTATAGCACATGTGTTGTAGATTCCTTTTAAATGTGAAAAAAGAAATCCAATAAAGTTAAACATTGCGTATAAAATAGTCAATTTTTCTAAGATGTAGTAGGGCCATCCTAGAAAATCAAGAATTTCATTTTTGAGTGTAACAAAGCTAAAAATATTGATAGGTGATATATCTTGGGGACGGTATTTTTCACCGTTTAGATATATATAATCTTTAATGTCTTTAAAATATCCGCTATAGTCTTGCGTATAGATGTCTGCAAATCCTGCGGTTTCTGCAAGTTTGCGTAAGTTTTGGTCAATTGATTGTCTTTGTATAGTGTCCATTTGTGTTAATAATTCTTGGAATTGTTGTGTTCTAATGTGATGTTGAATATCTGATTTTGAATATATTCCGATTGATTGTAAGTCTATATTTGGGTTTCGAGCGATAGCTCTAATGCTTTCTGGTGAAAATTTTTTGAGTGATTGCATTAATGTGGGGTATGGGGTAAGAAGGTAATATTTATCTTCATCAGGGTTTAGTTGTACTACATTGTGGCTATTTTCTGATCCACATGGGACTGCGGTATCCCAGAAATAGGTTCTTCTTGAAAGTGTGTCAACGAAATGTACTTTATTCTTATAAAAGATAGGGATTCTTTTATAGCATCGTTTATCTTCAAAAACGTATAGTGGTGATACTTTTTTGGTACAAGTATAAAACCATAAAATGTTTCCTTCGTAGTCTAAAAAATTTGATCTATTTCCTGATAGTAAATATCCTGCGTAGGGTATTTTTAATACTGCTAGTGCAAGTGATTGTAATATTTGTGTTCTTTCTAATTCGCATAGTTGGTGTAGTGTTTCTAATTCGGAGAGTGACATTTCTTGAAAAATTCGGCTAATCGTGTAGTCTAGTTTCATATCTAAGTGAATATCATAGTGGATATTACCAAAATATGTACTATTCATTAGTGATAGTTCTTGTAAACGTGTGCTTTGAGCGTCTTGGGGCTTTAGATGTCCACCAGGTTGACCTGTATTCTTTTGAAAATTAACTGGTATATATGATGTTCCTTCATTTGGGGGATGACTTGTGGCATATGGGTCGATCTTTATTTTTCCAGTGGTCATGTCGAATCCTTTTTCGTATTCAACTAGTATTTCAGAGTATTGTGTTTTGTGAAGTGGGTTTTCATATTTACATGCAAGTTCTGTTTCTTGATATACTTGAAAACGTGTTAATTTATTTTCTATATTGTGAATGTTTCTAAAATTAGAACTTATTTTTCGTAATGGATTTACTTGTTCATATGGTATTGATTGTATAAAATATTTTTCGTGAAATTTTATCATACGAGCGTGTATTTTTGCTACTTGTAATGTTGTACATGTGTCTGGGAACCAAACAATTGTTGCTTGTGTTCGTGTTGTAGGGTCGCAATAACCTTGATCATTTTTACAAGGTAATCTAATTCCTTGATAGATCATTGTGTTGTCTGATAAATCTCGTGTGAGTTGTATTTTTTCGAGTTGTATTTTCCAATCGAAAAACATTATTTCTTGGTATCCTTTATTTTTTGTGTCTGCTTTGCAGTTTGATGGGTTATTTATACCAATGTGTGGTATCCAGTGTTTATCGTGTATGTCATAGGTTAATCGTCCGTGTTAATCGTTGATATCTTTCAAGTTCTGCTTGATGTACAGAGTCTGAAAAAACTTGGAAGTATACTAACTTTATTTCTGAGTTTTTATTCTGTGTGATATTTAGTCTAAGTAACTCGTTTTTACAATCTTCGGGATTTAGGTGTAAAAGTCGTTCGATATTACTCTGGTAGAATGATTCATGGTCAAGTCGGTTTTTATTTCCGTTTGAGACTTGTGAACAATGTACTTTCTTTTCGGAAAATGTTGCTGTGAATTTATATCCTATAACTGTTGTTGCTCGGGCTTTTGAGTAGAGGGTTGCTATTACATTTGTAGTTTCTATAGCTTGGGGTTCTGTTTCGCATTGTGATACTTGATTTATTGCATATTTGTGTAGTGTTTTTTGTTCGTTTTCTTCACAATCGTAATGTGTTACTAATAAATCTTGGGGTCCTGTGCGGGGGGAAGGGTTTATGTTTTGATTTGAGATTACTAGAAAAAAGAGTTGGAGAAAAATTAATAATTTTAGAATATACATGTGTATGATAATCCTGAGTATGGGTTATAAAATGTAATGTAACCAATTGTCTTTTTGGTATATCTGTCGTATTTATATATTACTTCAGTGGTTATAAATGGTGGTGGTAGTGATTGAGCTGTTATGTTTGGTGGGTTTAAAGGGTAGGGATGTTGAGTAATGTTGTTTAATTTAACTGTGATTTCAAACTTTAATTGTAGACTATTTTGTTGGAGTATTTGGATATTGTGATCACGAATATCGTCGTGATTGTCTTGTCGATATTGTAGTCTATTGAGAGCCCAGTTGTGAAGGCGATTACTTTCTAGATGTTGTCCAAATAATGGTGGAGGTGCTGTAAATGTATTCCAATCTAGTCTTAAAGGAATATTTGTTGATGATTGTTCTCGGTATCTTGCGTCGAGATTATTTGGAAAATTTAAGTTAAATGGTGTCGGTGAAATTTGGCTAATTGATGGTGTTGATGGTAGTGATAATGTTTCCGGTAGTGATGAGGATGTTGTATCTGAAGAAATATCTATTGGGTCATTGGTTAAATTTGGTTCACCTTGTGTGAATGAATGGATTGTCCAATATGGTAGTCGTGATGTTTGGTTTAGGGGATTAAAGGGATTTTCACGTATTTGTTCAGATGTTGGTGTTGAACCTAAGTAATCTGAGGGTAGGCTCGAGGTGCTTCGTTGTGAAAGAAGTGTAGGGGTTTCTGGTAAGATACCAGTGGGGTTTTCTGGAGTGCTTTGTGATGGGGATTGAGGTATTTCAAAATGAACTCGGGGAGTTTGAAAATTTCTATTTCGTCGAGGATGTATAATTTGTCTATTTATTTCTGTTGTGTTTTGGTTTTGACTAAGATTTCGTATTCTACTTAGTTCTTGTGGTAGTGTTGGGTATAGGTTATATGTTGGTTCACTAAAAGGTGCTTGCCGTTGAACGGGTTCTAGTGGTTCAGATAAGCGTGCGTGTCGTTCTTCAAAATTATATGGGTTATCTTGAAAGGAAACTCGTGTAGATGTTTGGAGATTTTGGGTAGTTGAAGGTGTTGTTGGGTTATCTTGGGATGATGTCGTTGAAGACTGACTTTGTGACTGTTGGGTAGCAATTTTTGATAGCTTTTTGGTCTATTCTTTTAGTGAAAAAAGTTTATGTTTATTATAGTATTCTTCTAAAAAAAGAATTAGGAGGATTGTTGCTAGAGCAAATGTGATGATTGCTTTCTTTATACATTTGCATATGGTCAAAATGAGGGATGATAGAAATGTTATGAAAATTACAAATAGTAAAAAAATATCAGTTCTACTGAAAATGGTTCGTATCATTTAGACAAGTTTTATGAATCGTACCTGTGGATATAATCAAGGGCTTTTGAAAGTTGGAGGAATAGTTCAAATATAGAATAGAAAATTTAAAAAATATTGCAAAAAATGATTAAGATTATTACAAAAGATTCAAGGATATCAAAAAGAAATATTATGAAAGTTTTAAGTATCGTAAAAAATTGTTTGAGGTTTGTGATAATTATAGTGACTGATTGAGAGAAGAGCATTTAAGAAATGACTTCTTGATCGAATATTTTTTGTTGTTTGGGGCAATTTTCAAGTGTGGTCGGATTATTTATTGGTTTTTTGACAAGTGGGTTGAGTTTTGTGAAAAATTGTTGGGGGCAATTTTTATGGTGTTCGGGAGTTCGTCTTTTTCTTTATTTTTATTTGTCAAATGATCCGGGGTATGGTGAGATTTTTGTACTTTAGGCTAATTAAAATGTTCGTTCTGTTACTTTAGGCTAAGTTAACAGATTTGTTTGGGGGGTATTCGTGGTCTGAGTTGGGGAAATATTGTTGATCTTTGGGTTATTAGATAAGGGAGGGTTATGATATTATGGTGATATTTATTTTAGTTGTGAAGTTGGAGTGCTTTGCCTATTTTTGACCTGGAGGTCGTAAAGTTATAGTTATAGATATGCCTGGAGTTTTATATGGTTCGTCTAATTGATCTGAGTTTAAGTTAGAGAAGGTGACGGATTGGATGAATCCTATTGGTTTAAATTTGAACTAGAATCATTTCGTGTTTGTCAGCATGTTATTTTGAAAAATGAAAGTTCAAAATGTTTCAGAGGTTTCAAGACTGTGAAGTATAAAATTAAAGTTGTTTTTGAAATTCGACTTTCTTTAATATTTTAGATTGTGGGATAAATATTTTATAATTTTTACGTGGTTGATTTCTAAGTCGTGATGACTCTCTATGTTCTGATTTGTCGATGTGCTCTTGGGGTATTATTTGTTCTGTCATTTTTCTATTTCTTCTTTCTTTTTGAGATGTATTTTGATCTAGATTTTTTGTATTGTTTTTTGTGGTGGTTGATTTTGTATTTTGATTTCCGAGGTGAATATCATTTTGTTCCTTTGTTTTATTTTCCATATGTGGGTCATTTTGAATAACTTTTAAACCTGTAAAAGAATATAATTGAGTTAGTTATCGAAATAGGATAAAAAGGTAATAGGTTATTTCGGTGTTGAACGATTTCTTTTTTGTCTGAGTCGGTGATTTTATATGTGACATCAGTGGGTTTTGCAATTATTTGGTATGGTCCTTTACGAAGGGGTTGTAATTTTTTAGAAATTCTTTATTGGGTGTTAAAATTGGGTATTAAAACAAATGTTCCAATTTTTAAATCGGAGGCTGGTGTAAAGCGTGAATTTATCTGTTCATTAATGTTCTGCCTTTGTAACAACTTTTTTGTTACTTTTTGGTAAATTTCATTATGTTTTTTATCTCTGTTTAAAATCCATTCGGTGTGTGTACCGGAGGCTAATTTAAGAATTTGTGGGTGATGAAAATGATCTTCATCGTGTGTATGTAAAGGTAGGTTATAACAAATTGAGTCTTTATTTGGTTGAAAATAACCTTGTGCGTTTTTATGGGAGTTTGCTGTAAACATTATTGGTTTGCGTGGCTTTTGGTTAAAAATCTTTTCATATGGTGACATTCCTAGAGTTGTCGTGATTTGTGAATTATATGCTAAGGGAAATAGTTTTACATCTGCTGACCATTCGGTATATCTTGTATCATTTCCATTGATGATACATCTAAGATATTCTTGTAATGAACGGTTCATACCTTCGACTAAGCCGTTTGTCCAGGGTGCATGAGATGTACGTGGTTTGTGTTTGATGTTATATAAATGACATAGTGTGATGATTTCATTATTTATGAATTCTGTACCGTTGTCTGTAACTAAAATTTCTGGTAGTCCAAATTTGGCTATCCAGTGTTCATAAAGCGTAATAATTGTGTAAGCGTAATAAGCGTTACAATGTGGTACTGGGTTAAGTGCTACATAATGTGTAAAAGCGTCAACAATTACCATAATGTAGGAGTTTCCTTCTGATGAGGGTGAAATTGGTCCTTTTGTATCAAATGAGATACGGTGGTTAAAGTACAAACTTTGTCCTTTAAAATCTTGTTTTTGTGCTATTTGTTTTTGATTTGGGTAAGGTTTGTTTAGTTGACATACTATACAATCAATGCATAGTACTTTTATCCAAATTGGTGCATTTGGGAAATAAAAGTTTTGTATGAAATTTGAATATGTTTTCTCTGATCCAGAGTGTCCTTTAGTGTTTTGTGTATGTGAAATATTAAAAGCGATGAGAATTATACTTAAAGGGAGACAGGGAACTGTATATTCATTTAATTTATATTCTAAAAGGTCTGTATTTTCGTTAATTGTTGTGTTATTAAATTTTCGAAAGTATCGGAGGAGTGTTTTGTTTCCTAAAATAGTTGAATCTGCCTTGACGGGTTTAGTTTTATATTTGTGCCATGATTTTAGTTGTCTAATTACTGGGTCAAGATTTTGATATTGTTTCAATGTTGAAATTGTATTGTTTCTGTTGGGGGGAGAAAAATGTTTTCGATTTCTAATTTAGATAAGGGTATTGTATCAAGTGGGTCATGGAGGTCAAAAACTTGATTTATTGTGTATTTTGAATCGTTTGTTTGTGGTCCTGATAAGTTTATTTTATCAGTTAAGTTTTCTTTTTCAATTAGTGGAAAAAGGTATTTTTTAGGCGGGTGTTGTTTTATTCTTTTTTGTTGGGTGTTATTTTTTATCCATTGTGAATATGGAATTGGTTTAAAAGTTGATGTTCCAAGTAGATCAACTTCATAGTGATTATTTTGACAATCTAAATAAAGTGGGAAAAGTTGTAAACTATTTATCTGTGATTGTTCAACGTCAGTTTTTACTGCATATTTGCATTCCAATCGGGGTGATGTTTCATTTTCTGCAAGGTAGAATTTTATATTTTTGGGTATTTCAACTGTGGTTTTACGTGTAAGTAATTCAGGTGGCGTATTTCGACTTAAAGTGTCTGGTAATGCAAGATTTTTTCCTGCGGTCCAAACTATATGTAAGTTTGGGAATTTCATTAAAATTAGTTGAAATCTATAAACTCGGTGGTTTGGGTTAGATTTTTGTGTAAAAAGAAAGATGATTGGCTTATGGTCTGTGAATAGAACTGTTGGATGTTTTGATCCAAGTATCAGAAATTCATATTCTGTTAGTGTATATATTATGGCTGTACATTCTCTCATTAGAGTTGAGAGTCGTAGCTCTGCTTGAGTGAATAATCGAGAATTTGCTGATATAAGGTTCATTTTATTTGTACCATTATGTGATTGTAATAATGCTGCGCCGATGCCAAAGTTCGAAGCATCGCACATTGCATAAAATGGTTGATTTGGATCTGGAATTGTGTTTGAAATTTGTTCAGTTAAGAGTTTCTTTATTTCTTCAAATCGTGCTTGATGTTCTGTATTCCATTCAAAATTATTTTGTTGTCTAAGTATATTATAGAATGGTCTTAGGTATAATTGCATTTTATAAACATATTTGCTTAAAAAGTTTAACATTCCAAGGAATTCTTGGATTTTCTTTTTATTTGTTGGTGGTTGGAGTTTCTGAATAGCGTCAATGCGTGATTTCAATGGAGTGATTGTTTTTCTTTCTATATTATGTCCTAAGAATTTTACTCTTGTCAAAAAGAAGTGTGATTTGTCGGGGGCGGCCTTCAGATTTTCGTTCTGAAGTATTTGGTGATATTGTTCTAAAACATTGAACATTTCTTCTTTAGTTTGTGATTGCATAAAAACATCGTCTAAATAGGTGATTGCGTTTTTCTTGAGTATTAGTGTTCTAAAAATTTTGCTCATGAAGGCTGAAAATGCTGCTGGTCCTATGGATATTCCATAGAATAGGCGGTTGAATTCATATTGTTGGTTTCCAATAACAAATTGTGTTAAACGTCGCGATTGTTCATCTAATGGCATTTGATTATATGCACTGTTCATATCTACGGTTGTAAAGTATTTTCCGTTTATTTTTGTGAAAATAACTTGTATTGGTTCAATAGGACAATTACACTTTGATTAGTCTATTAGTGAATTAAGATATCTAGCGTCTAGAACTATTTTTAATGATTCTCCTTTTGCTAGGATGATAACCGGGTTGACAAATGTGTTACCTTTTGGTTGTTCTTCTTTGTTTACCGGTGAGATAATTTTGTATTGTTCTAAAATATCGAGTAATCTGTTGACTTTATCGTGTAAATGAATTGGTACTTTACTTGCTCTTTGTTTTTTGAAAACTGCGTCAGGTTTTAACGGGAGATGTAATGATGAGCTGATTTTGCCAACATCAAATTTGGATGTTGCATAGACTGATGAATATTTGATTAGCTGTTTGGCTAATTTTTCAAATTCGTCTTGTGTTATTTGTGAATGTTGGAAATTAAACATTGTTAAAAATTTCTGTTGAGTCTCTGTGTAGTTACTTATGTTGAATGTAGGTTTGAAATATGGGGTTTTTGTGAAATAATCCGTATTTCTTTTTTCGTTACTTATTATATTATTTATGGATAATTCTTCATTAAGAATTGTGGATTGACAAATATCTAATAATTGAAGTATATTATTTACGCGATACGCTTTTTCGTGTATTGGTGATATTGTAGCGTTGGTTTCGCAATAGCCTAAAAATCCTAAAGGTAATGTTACTTGGTAAGGTGTATTGTTGTATACATGTAAAGAAATAATATCTGAATTTGAGTTTTTCAAATATTTTATTGATGAGATTGTGATTTTGAAAAATTTATGAATAGGTTTGAATTCAAAATCTGACATATAAAATTTTTGTTTGTTTTGTTTTTTATCATATTGGTTAACTTGTTTTATTGAAAAATTATAGATGTTTCCTGATAGTGGTTTCAAGTGTTTTCTTTATTGGTTATATATTGGGTAAAATTTTGAAAAGAATGGTGGTTGTTTATTTAATCTTTGAAAAAATGTTAGGGATGTGTCTTTTGTTTTTGTATATTTATCTTTGATTAATATTTTACTATTCAAGATGTTGATTGTTGGTATATATATAGAGATAAATGGTATTCCAATGATATTGTGTTTAATATCGGTGATATGGAATATTTGTTTAAATGGTTTATTTAAAATTTTATTTAGCTCTATTGTTCTTGTGGGGAGAAGAATTAATTGAATTTTTCCGTAGTTTATTAATGTTGATCCTTGTGCTGTTGCTAACTTACTGGAGGTTTCAAGAGGTGTTAGCTTTGGATGTAAGGTTTTTATTTCATTCCATGTGGGAATGTTTATTATATTTGATTCTGCTCCTGAATCAATTAGAAAATCAATTTCAAGATCTGGTGGTTGAAATTCTTTGTTTCTTGGACTTTCTAAGAGAAATGGTATTGTCCAAATTTTTTCTTTGGGTTGTTCTTTTTGTATATTTTGATAGATGTGATTTGTATTCAAGCATTTTGTTTTGTCATTTTCATTGGATTGATTTGTAGTGTTAGTTCTGATTGATTTTCATATATGTGTGATGAAAAAGGTTGTTCATATATAACAGGTTCATAGTCATTTTCAACTGCTATCATATTGATGGAGAGAGTGTTTTCGGTATCACTTTCTGAGTCTGATGATCCACAGTTTATTTGATTGAGTTGTAACGTATCATTTACTGTGTCATCAATACCTGGAGGGTCTGATGTTGTTTCTGGATTTGATTGTACTTGATTAATATGTCTTTGATGTTTAGGTGTACTACTTCTGTGGCGATTATTAGAATTATTATAATGATTATTATTCCGGTGTGGTGATTGGGAATAATTTCTATAACGATTATTATAACTTGAATGTCGATTTTGTGAATTATTTCGCGATCTATTTTGATAATTACCGTTTTATCTATTATATGAGTTATTTCTTGATCGATTGTTTGGATAATACTGATTTCGGTTGTTTGAATAGCTTCTATTTCGATTATTGGAATAGTTTCTATTTCTATTATATGATGAGTTTCGTGACTGATTATTTGGATAGTATTTATTTCTTGATTGGGAATTAGATCTAGAAACAAATTGTGTTGTGTTTGAATTAGATATGGAGTAGTTATTTCGACTATTTGGTCTATTGTAGTGATTTTGTGACGGATTTTGTGTATGTCTTCGTTCTGGCGATCTTCCTCTATAACTTGAGTTATGTGGTGATTGATTTCTTGTATAATTTGTATTGTTCGGGAGTGGTTTTCCTGAACTGTTGTTGCTGTATACATTTTTGTTCGGTAGATTTTGATTTTTTTCATGTATTGATAGAATGATTTATTTGGTTCTTTATATTTTTGAGGTTTATTTTGATTGTCTTGCTGTTTTTGTCTACATTCAGAAATACTATGTCCGTATCGTCGGCAATAATTACACCATTTTTTGAAAGATGGTTTGCCTTTAAAGGTTGGGTGTTTTTCATAAATATTGAGTATTTCAGTGATTTTTTCAACGAGGTCTGTATCTGATTCCTGTATATTGTTGATATTTGTGGAATTTGTTTCAATTCGATTAGCATATTGTAATTTCAGATTTTCTGTTTCTTCGAGTTTCATTGTGATTTCTGCTTGTTCTAGTTTGTCTACTAGTTTTCGAAAATCTAAATCGGGTTCTCGAATTGAAGAAGGATGAGATGCTCTCTTTTTTATTGCTATTTTCCTTAATTTCGGTGTTAAGGTCATCATTAAGATTCCTGTCATCTTTGTGTTTTTATAGTCGTGTGTATTTAATGAATATGCTTTTCGAACTAGTGTTTCGATGCGTACTGCTAATTGCTTGATGGTTTCATTTGCCAATCTGCGAATTTCATTACATAAAACTCTTTGTTGTTGTTTGTTTCTTTCGGAGTCAAACATTTTTGAAAATTCTTGTGTAAACCTTTTCCAATTTGATTTTATTTCTATAGGCAATACTGAAAACCATTTTTGGGCTGCGCCGTCTAAGGTTGTCTGTATCAACGCTGTGCGTCGATGTATCCAGTTTTGATGTAGTGGCGTATTAATTGGTTCAGGTCCTATATTTAAAATCAAATTAGCTGTTACTGCATTTAAATAATCTTCTACAGAATATTCAGGGTCTGTTCCTGTGAATACCATTAAAGGTTTGTTTGATGTTATTGATGATCCACCCATAAGGTATGGATTCATTGTCATTTGTAATGATTCTGCTGCATTTGGCATTTGAGAAAAATTTGAAAGTTGATTTCTTGTTATTTCGTGTTGTTGAAGATAATATGGGAGTGGTATTTCATTTTGCATTTGTGTTGGTTGATACGAGTGTGTGATCATTGGGTTTTGTTGCTGAATTGGTTGAAAAGATTGTGTATTAATTGGGTTTTGTGTTTGGATTGGTTGTTGATTTTGTGTATCTATCGGTTGTGGAGAAAAAATTCTATGATTTGTATGTGGTTTCTGTACTCCTTGTCCACGATATTCTTGATTATATGGTGCAAATATATCTGGTTGTAAAAAATCATCATCTGAGGATAAGTAATCCATTTGATAAGATGTTTGTTTTTTATTTTTACTTTGTTGAAAAAATGGGTAATTTTCACTACGATCCTGTGGAGGATGTAAATTTGTTTGAAAATTTACTGAATTGGTTGGTGCCATTGGGTTATCCCAGTTTCGAGATCTTATATGATTATTAAAATTTTTTCGTGGGGGATAATTTGTTTTTGATGGATGTGTGTAATTATAATTATGTTCTGCAAAATTATTTCTAGTGAACGTTTTGCGTGTTTTTGACGGTATTGTCATGGGTCTGTATGTTTGATAATCCATGTGTGAATATTTTGGGGCAACCGAAGGTTTAACGGTTGATTGTAAGGTTACCAGTGTTTGTGAAGGGTTTGTATTTCTTGGTGTTGTTAAATTTGGACGTATCGGTGAAATGCTTTGTTGTGTAGTTGTTGTGTGTACTATTTCTTCATTTATGAAGTGTGATGGTGTCTGGATATCTTGTTGAGTGAGATTCCTAGTTCCATTGAGGTTTTCATTGTGTATGACTGTGGAGTTTAAACTATTATTTTGCATATCAGGTAAAAATGTATTATAGTTTAATGGTGTTGCATCAATGGTTAATGGTATTACTCTTACATAATCTCTTACATAAGATATCGTACTTATTGCTTGACTTGAGATTGATTGTGGGAAGTTTATAAATGCGGGATGAGACCATTCGGGGACCCAAACATAGTCTGATTGTTCTGTGATGGCAGTATTATCGTTTGAGTTTTGAGGTCTAAAATTTTTTCTTGCCTGTGAAATTAAATCAATATTATGCGTGAAATAATCTATTATAAACTATGCCAAAATTTTTTGTAAGTCGTGTTTTGTATGTTGTGAAACTTCATCTTTAGTGAAATTTTCTTTAATTATATTTAGAAAACTAGAGAGTAGTGTGATTTCATGTCGTACTCTTATATGTTTAGATGTTTCTGTCGGTGAGACATTTGGGATTGGGATTTCGTTTTCTAATATCGAGATATAACTATATATTATTGCAAAAACTTCATTGGTGAATATGGAGTTTGCTCTTTGTGAGTTATGATATTGTATGCTTTTTATATATTCTGAGAATACTTTTGAAAATTCTAAATCAAGGTCGTCTGTTTGAATTACATATTTGCTGTGATTCTGGTTTGGTGAGCTGAATTCTATGGAGTAGATTCCGTATTGTTGTGTTAAGTTACATATATCTTTCAGATAGTGATCGATAATTTTTCTTTTGATTTTTACATCTGGGAACTCTGTTTTACATGGGCTGATTCCGGGTTCAAACAAAT